>NC_142438.1:52444090-52747121 GCF_059453495.1 Arachis ipaensis
ACTTGTTGTATGTATATTTATGCCCTGTGTTTCTGTGTTTGTACTTTTTTTGTTTTACGACAACTTAGAGACAAAGACCTTAGGTTCCCTTTTTACCTTGTTGAGAACTCTAGGTTCTCACCCTTCTTTTCTATCTTTTCCCCTCCCCAAATGGGATCAGCAGAGGAGTTCTATGAGTTTCGTCTTATCCTGAGTTATGAGGACCCGATGCGGGACGGAGTCTTCATATGGAGCATGCTGTGGACCCGCCTCTACGTTTCACACGAGCTTCAGTTTCACATTTATGTACAATGCCCTCTCTTTGACTTTGGCATGCCGTATACGTTCACGTCATCCGAGTTACACCTAGTTGGATATCAGTCCCCCTCTTCTCGCCCTCTTTTCTTGGTAGGACCACGCCACGATATCTCTCACCTGGATTCTCCGCACGCATATGAGACCGACTTGGGTCTTGCATAGCACCTTCTTATTTTCGCACCTCTGTCTGAGACCATCAAGTCCGATGACCTTCTGGAGTTTGTGGCAATAGCCATGGAGGCCGACCCTTTGGACGATTTTCCCGTCTGGAATGATGAGTAAGAGGAGGACACGTAGTCCAACGAGGAGCCACCTCCCGAGGGATTTTGGGCCGTCTTCTAGGAGGATGTCCAGAGGTCACTCTAGAGTTAGGCATGGCGGATCTTCTACTTCCTTTTGATGATTAGTAGTATTATTTTTCCCCTCTCTTTTGTAGTAATTTTAGTGGGGTAGGACCTCTTAGTAATTTGGTTCCAGTTTAAGTAATATGTGTGAGGGTTGGGACTGACTTCATCTTTTGTATTTGTATATATAACTTGGTGTGGTACTCGGCTTTTGATAGATAACATGTATCTCCAAGCTTAACTCATGTGTATATTTGTATATATGTATATATGATATTTTCTATTACCATGTATTTATCTATGATATGGCTTTAAGTATTAAACTTGTGAAGAACTAAAAGATTTTTTTTATGATAAGTAAGTTAATCAAGTTGAACTGATAAAGGCTTATATTAACATTTGCTTATGAAATCCGAGTCTAGAGCCAAGTAGGTCCTTATGAGAAGTAACACCTAAACTTTTGACATTGGTCATGACGTGTCAAAAGTTGGGGTGTTACAATAAGTATGGGGATTGTCCTAGGAAGGCTTTGAAGTCTTGGAAAGCCTTTTCACACTCTAGGATCCATTCAAATTGCTTTTCCTTTCTGAGAATTGAGTACAGAGGTAATGATTTTAGTGCTGACCCTGATAGATATCTGGATAGTGCTGCCAACCTTCCATTTAGTTGTTGAACTTCTTTAAGACAGGTCAGACACTTCATATCTAGAATGGCTCTGCACTTGTCCGGGTTTGCTTGTATGCCTCTTTGAGTTAGCATGAAACCTAAGAATTTTTTCACCTCTACTGCGAAAGTGTATTTTGAAGGGTTTAGCCTCATCTCATACTTTCTTATTGTAGAGAATACCTCGGTGAGATCAGATAAAAATGTCGGGTCGACCTTGGTTTTCATAAGCATGTTGTCCACATATACTTCCATAAGTTTCCCGATGTGAGGGGAAAACACCTTATTCATCAATCTCTGGTAGGTGGCTCTGACACTCTTTAACCCAAAAGGCATTACCACATAGCAGTAGTTAGCTTTTGGAATTATGAATGAGGTATTCTCTTAGTCTGGCTTATACAGTGGGATTTGGTTGTATCCCGAGTAAGCGTCCATAAAGGACATGTACCGATAGCCAGAGGCTGAGTTGACCAGGGCATCAATACTGGGAAGAGGGTATGGATCCTTGGGACAAGAATTATTGAGGTCAGTGTAATCGACATAAATCCTCCGTTTTATGTTTTGTCTCTTTACCAAAACTACTTTGGCCAGCCACAATGGATACTTTACCTCTCTTATGAATCCTGCTTCTAATAGGACTTGAACTTGTTCCTCTACGACCTGTGTTCTTTTGGGCTCGAGATTTCATCACTTTTGCTGGATAGGCCTGGAACCCAGATAGACGTCGAGTTTGTGGGATATCAGGTCGAGATCTATGTTAGGCATGTCGGAGAGTTTCCAAGCGAAGAGGTCGGCATTCCTCCTCAGAAGGTCAATGAGTTGCTTTTTCAAACCTTTTTCCAAGTTAGCCCCTATATTCGTTGTTTTTTCTGGGTGATCCCCAATTTTCACTTTTTCTTCGGGTTGGGGACGTAGTTTCTCTTGAGTTCGGACACCTCCAAACTCGATGGTGTTGACTTCTTTCCCTCCAGGACTGCCTTTTAAATTAAGGCTTTCATTATAGCACTTGCGTGCTAGTTTTTTATCTCCCTTTATGGTGGCAATCCCTTCTGCTGTGGGAAACTTCATGCATAGATGGGGTGTAGAGACAACAGCTACAAGTCATTTCAAGATTGTTCGTCCCATTAAGGCATTTTATGCTGAGGTGACGTCAACCACAATGTAGTCGACGCTCAATGTCTTTGACTTTACACCCTTTCCAAAAGTGGTGTATAGATAAATGTACCCAAGAGGTTGGATCGGTGTATCCCCTAGTCCGAAGAGACTATTTGGGTATGCCTTTTGATCCTTTTCTTCTAGTCCAAATTTGTCAAAAGTAGGTTTAAATAGTATATCCACCGAGCTGCCTTGATCTATTAGTGTTCTATGGAGGTTTATATTGGCAAGGATTATAGTTATCACTATGGGGTCATCATGGCTAGGTGTTACCCCTTGAGCATCTTCTTTAATGAACGAGATTGTTGGCAAGTCGGGAGATCTGCTATCTTCCTCGACTTGGTACACTTCTTTAAAATGCCTTTTTTGTAATGATTTAGTTATTCCCCCTCCAGCAAATCCCCCATTAATCATGCGTATGTGGCGCTCGAGGGTTTGAGGTGGACGTTCTGGCCATCCCCCTTCTTCACCTCTTTTCCTCTTCCTCGGGTCGTCCGTCCTACCCACCAAATACCTATCTAGTCGGCCTTCTCTGGACAACTTTTCTATGATATTCTTTAAATCATAACAGTCGTTGGTAGAATGCCCATAGAGTTTGTGGTACTCACAGTATTTTGTTCGGATTTCAACCTTTTTGTGTTTAGTTGAATGAGGAGGTGGAAGCTTCTCGATGTGACATATCTCTCTGTAAACATCTACAAGAGAGACCCGGAGGGGAGTGTAATTATGATATCTTCGAGGCTTCTCCAGGTTGTATTCTTCTTTCTTCTTAGCGCGCTTTTTTGTCTTTTTTCCCAGATGGATAAGGTAGGCTGGGTGTCGGATGTGGCTCTCTTAGTCGTGAGTTCTCTTCCATGTTAATATACTTCTGAGCCTGTTCATGTATATCGTATAAGGAAGTCGGGTGTCACTTGGATATGGATTGAGAAAACGGTCCTTCTTTAAGAACGTTAATCAATCCCATTATCACTGCCTTGGTGGGTAAGTTTTGAATCTCCAAGCACACCTTATTGAATCTTTCCATATAATCTCAGAGTGTTTCTTCGACTTCTTGCTTAACTCCTAGCAAGCTCGGAGCATGATTTACCTTATCCTTCTGAATCGAGAACCTTGTCAGAAATTTCCTTGCTAATTGTTAAAACAAGTCACTGACCTGAGGGGTAAGTTGTTGAACCACTTCATTGCAGCTTTGGTCAAAGTTGTCGGGAATGCTTTGCAACGGGTAGCATCAGAGGCGCTCCCAGATATATCCGATTTTTAAAGTTGATGAGATGGTGTCTCGGGTCGGTCATTCCATCGTAGAGATCCATGTCAGAATTTTTGAAATTTCTTGAAACTTTAGCCTACATGATCTCTTCCACGAATGGATCCTTACCCCCTAGAGGGATTTCCTCCCGATCTGCTCGATTGCTCCGTTTTCAAAGATCAGCTTCCAATCTTAAGAGCTTTTCTTCTAGCTCCCTTTACCATCGTACCTCTCTTCGTAGTTCCCGTTGACATTCAGCTTCCTGCTCAAGATGCTCCAGTCGTCCATCATGACCATGGACCAAACCTAGTATCTTCGTGGAATGTGGTGGTTCTTCCTCTTCTAGTGGATGTATCTCTGATTGAATTCACTTCGACTGGGGGTTTTTGGACCTTCCTTCTCCGTTAGGAATATGCGTTGTCTAGCGTGGTGGGGGTATTGAAAGTGCGAGGTCGTCCCGTTGATGCTCGGGTTCTGATTCAGACGTCGTATGGCTGTCTTCATACAGATTATCTGTCATTGTCAAGGGTTGAGCTCTAGGTCTCCGAAAACGGTACCAATATTTCGAGGGTTACCTGAAACGTTGATTTGGGGCTGAACGTGAGGTTCAGACTCCTTATGAGGCAGCGTCCGACTTGTTCTTACGACGAGGTGCCACCGTTCGAGTTTCTCGTGAGGAGGTGGGGGTTGTACCTACAAGAGACTCCAATGCTTAAGTCAGCAAGAGCTTTAAGCAGATTTTAGTAGTTTAAAACGTAAAATATACCTGAGGGGTGTCGGTGTATTTATAGTAGGGCTCATAACCACCTTTGTTAGAGTAGTTCCACCTTTATTGGTGGATAACCGCTCCCTATATCCGAGGAGTTTGTTGGGATCTATCTTTCAGAAAAGATAGAGATAGTCAGAAAGATTTGTGGAGGCAGTTACTTGCTTGAACAAGTAGAGCTGAGCTCCCTTCGTCGCGTCCGACCTCTTCAAAGAGGTTGGGTATACGACATAGGCCTTCTCATTGGATTGGGTCTTCTATCTTTATTGAGCTTAACTTTTGTGTTGGAGTAGGGTATGAACATGTGGCATATTTAATACGCACAAAATTATTGTCCCAATGAGAAAAGAGATTCACATGTATTGGCTAGTTGGTTTCTTCTCAGTGATGTGGACTATATGGTTAAGTAGAAATGATGTCATTTTTCACAATAAGACAACAGGGATCAGAGACTGCGTGGATCAATCTTTTCATATGCCAGAGAATGGTGTTGTAAATAACTCATGTTGTTGATGGCAATGCCGAAGATGACATAGGAATTATACAACTATTATGATTTGTTTTGTATTTCTTGCTCCACATATGTGTTGAGCTTTTTCTTTAAAAAAAAACTACTAGGAAACAAAACTAATATTATTACATAAATTTGCTAAATGAATAATTATTTGTGAAAAAAAAACGGTTAAAGCGGTGAATTCATAAGAAAAAAAAGTGAAGGAAATATTATGAAGAATGTGACCAATTCGACTTGATAAATAATGGTCATTGGCTTCTCATCATGTGTTTTATTCATTCCGAAACCTGAAAATTATTTAAAAAGAAACAAGTTTATTTATCTACCGTTCTATAAATAGATGTTAATTCAGCTAATGATACTTTGCTAATGAATTCATTAGCTGAAGTCAAATTATATTGGAATGGTTGTAGAGAATTCTATGTTCAGTTTGTAAGACAGTGATGTTGGTGAACTCATTTTGTGTGATAAAGCCGGGACAAGAAAATTGCTGCCTTCTATTTTGCTGATATATTCAAATGGTGCTGCGTTGTTGATGAATTAAAGATTAGTTGAGATTTCAGCGTAAGCTTATACTATAATTAATAGAATTTGAGGGGGATTTGTTGTACTTACGTAGCGAGAGGAACCCACCACTAGTTCATCGATCCAATTCGTAAGGGTGAATTTGGTTAATGGATTGGGTTTTCTTTGTTGGGAATTAAATTTAAGAGAGTTGAGTGCTAATCTTTGGAATAACTTTTTCAGAAAAGAATTTATATTGTTATATTTGATTGGTACATTATTTTTGGAAATTAAATGAGTCTAATTTACCTCAAAAATTAACTCAAAAAATAAGAATGGTCTTACATTTATAAGGATTATTAGATTTTTAATTTTTTCTTTAACACTATAAGAAATTAAGTAGATTTAATTTATCCAAAAATTAAACTAACTTAAGAAATAAAGATTATCTCACACTTATAAAGACTATTAAATTTTTAATTTTAGATAATGTAAAATTTAATAGTTATATTTAATTGGTACATTATTTTTGAAAATCCACATTTCTATATCTGTTTTTTACTTGTTATATTTTTGAAAATATCGTGTTGACTTTTTAAAATATCTTAATAATTTTAATTCAAATTAACAATATATCCTAAAACATTAACAATTTGTATGGAAAAGTTAACAATATTAATTTAACAGTACTAATAGTTACTAAAATTTAAGAATAGAGTAATATTGTTAAATAGATGTTTTTTTTTTCAACTAAAATACACTAATACCTGTCATTTAAAGAAATTAACGATAAAGGAAAGGGAAAGAAACATAGATCATAATAAAATTATCTATATTATCTTGCCAGAAGAGTTTAAAACACAATTTTTTTTAGTAAAATATCATTTTTGTCCCCAATGTTTGGGGTAAATTCTATTTGTGTCCCTAACGTTTAAATCGTCCTATTTGTATTCTTAACGTTTGTAAAAGTGATTCAATGTTATCTTGCCGTCAATTACACATCATGAATGCTTTAGTTTGAGTTTTAAAAATCTCTTCTTGAAGTTAGAATACAAATGTCTGGGATAGAATCGATGATCCACTCCGAAAAATAGCTCATCAAAAGTTGAAACTAATTCCTACAACATTTACATAATTCACTTTTCTATGGACATAATTGAATCTGAACACAAATAGTGGGTATAATATTAAAATCGAACACATCCAAGTGAGGCCTAATTGAGAATGAATACATCCAAGTGAGAATAATTGAAAAATATAATCTGATTTGTTAGTATAATTGATAGTAGGATAACATTGAATCACTTTTATAAACGTTAGGGATACAAATAGGACGATTAAACGTTAGAGACACAAATAGGACTTATTCCAAACGTTGGGGATAAAAACGATACTTTACTTTTATATATATATATAAAATCAGTTTCGTTATATATTTAAGTCTTTTTGACAATTATATTTATTTAAATTGATATAAATTTAATAAAATCTATTCACACAAGGTACCTATAAAATTATATACTTTTTTTTTGTGTTTCTTTTCGTCTATTATTTCTGCTTCTTCCTCCTTCTTATATTGGTGTTGCTGTTATTGCGTTTTATTTTTATTTATTTTTTTACTCTTCTTTTTTATGTGTTATTTTGGTTATTTCTTTTTTGTTTGATTTTTTTTTATTTTATTCCTCTTAAAAAATAAAACAAGAAAATTATGAAAATAAAATCATGCACTTCGTCTTCGTGTTTTTTTTCGTGCGTTGTTTTCACTTCTTCCAATTTCTTCTATTGGTATTACTGTTGTTGTATTTTATTTTTCTCCTCATCTTTATTATGTCTGCAGTTATTTTTTTTATTTAATTTTATCTTCTCTTTTTTTATTTTATTTCTCTTAAGAGAATAAAACAAGAAGAATTATGAGAAAATAAATTTTTTCTTCTTTTTTTCTTGATTTTCTTCCTCTTAAGAAAATAAAACAAAAAAAATTATGAGAATAAAATCACGCACTTCTTCTTTGTGTTCTTTTCATGTATTGTTTTCACCTTCTCCTCATTCTTCTATTGATGTTGTTGTTGCTGCGCTTTTTTATTTATTTTTCTCCTCCTCTTCGTTATGTGGTATTGCAGTTATTTCTTTTTCTTTGTTTGATTTTTTTCTTTTTCTTATGGTTTTATTAGGAAAAAAATTTTAAATTGTACAAAATTTATCAGAAAATATCACTAAAATATCTTAACAATAACACAAATTTTTTTAATTTTAACACTGAAAATTTACTTAAAAAATACAAAAATCTCTTCTTTAATGCTGTATTTTTTTTCTTCTTATTATTTTGCTTCTTTCTATTTTTTTTTTTATTTTTCTATTGCTCTTACTTATTCTTTTAAGAGTATTACTTCTCATGGATAAATATGTCTATACTGTATTGCAATCCTATTTAATTACTTAAATGAATCTAAGTTCACACTTATTGGATTAAATTCTTACTAAAAATAAAAATAGTACCAAAATTTATTTAAAGTGACACCGAAATTTAAATACAATAATGATACAGCATGTAAAAAGTAAATTGCATACTAAAATATCACATTGACTCGTAAAAATAAAACAAGATAGCACTGAAATTACTTAAAATTAACACCAAAAGTGTAGTAACACGACACAAAAAAATTATTGAATCTTTCTAAAAAAAATTATACATTCAATGAATTGAATGATGATCTCATATATAAAATAACATATAAAAATCTAAAAAATAGCACCACAATGTCTTCACTCTAACACTGAAATTTTTAACTAAATAATGTGATAGAATTGAGAACTTATTTCATGAAGACTTGAGTTGCATATTCACAAATTTAATAGAAAATAGAATAAATGAAAAATTTGTAGATAATACAACAAAATTAAGCAGAATAAATACAAAAATTCGAAAGAGAATAAATAATTGTATTTATGTATAAGAAGAAGATGTCGTATTTGATGTATAAAATAACATATAAATATCTAAAACATAACACTGAAATGTCTTCACTCTAACATCAAAATTTTTAACTAAATGATGTGATGGAACTAAGAGTTTATTTCATAAAGACTTGAGTTGCAGATTTATAAATTTTGATTAAAAAAAGAAAATAAGTGGAAAATTACTAGATAACACAGCGAAATTAAGTAGAATAAGTGTGAAAATTCGAGAGAGAATGAACAATATTATTTAGGTATAAGAAGAAGACGATGATGACGATCACTGCAAAAAAAATGCTAAATACCATCGGATTTAGTGTCCAACATTAGCGATTGGTTTACCAATGAATTTATTGGTGTATTTGGTAATAAAATTGTTGGATAAAAAAATTACCGTTGAATTTGGTTTTTCGACAGTAAATTCGCCTGAAATATAATTGGAGGGAAAAAAATGGCGCGATCATTACCGTCGCCGGTAATCCGAATTAGTGCAATGCTACGTTTTGGTCACCCACAAAGCATTACCGTCAGATTTATCCGCTGGTAAATCCGACGGTAATCTTTGCCCTAAATTCGAATTGTGAACCCTATCCCCCTCATTTTTTAACTACTCTCTCTTTCTAACCTTTTCCTCCCTCTCTCCCTCTCTCTCTCCCCTATACAAACCACCTCCGACAGCTCTTCCACCAGCGTCGGTCACCACCAACAATGTTCAAATGACTACGTGGACTCCTCATGTTGCGTTGGTCACTTTATCGCCGTCGTTTTCATCGCTCCTGTCACTGCTGTCACCATTGTCGCTGTTGCTCTCTGTGTCGTTGGAACTGCCTCCTTTCTTTCTCTAAGTATGTTTTCCTCCTCTTTCTTCTCATTATTTTTTTAATTTATTCAAAAAAAAATCCTAATGCAGCCTTGCCGATTAGTTACTGTCGTCGTCACTTTGCCGTCCGTATTGCTATCACACCAAAAAAATTTTTGTGCCTCATTGTCTGAAGATAATTCACTAATTTGTTTTGGTAGCTAAACTCTAAACTCTAATTTATCTAATTTTAATTTATTATGTATTAAAAAATTAATAATTAGGATATTTGTATTAGAAATTTAACTGTTTTGTAAATTTAAATTCATGCATGTTTTTCAAATTATTTATCTAGCTAATAAGGACTCATGATACTCCCAGAATCAGATCATGGTGCAATCATGGTGCAAAAATATCCATCAATAGTAATAGAAATACTTTATTTAATTTATGGCAGTAGAGAATTTCAAGTAATAAAATTTTGATTATTAGGTTGCAACTCTAACCGACCATAACATGAGAGTGTTTTACCTTGCAATTTTCTTGATGGTCAGGTACCCTGCGTAACATAATACTAATTCTTGTTTATGCAAAACAAAAAAAAAATTGTTTATAATAATAATAATAATAATAATAATAATAATAATAACCAATTAAAGATAAAGATCATTGGTTAATTATGTCTATTCTACTTTAGTTCAATCACACATGAGTTCTCTTCTCTTTTGTTTTTTTTTATTATTTTTATGTTTATTTTTTGTTTGTTTCTCGGTTGATTATGCTGATAAAACTAAGGTTCATATCTTATTTTCAGAAAAAAATGAAATCACATACGATGAAAAAACTTACAATAATATTCTCTAATATCAATCTTATGGAAGAAGCTTGCAATAATATTCTCCAATGCCGATCTCTTCTGGTAGTAACTATTGATTGCAGAATGAGCGACTAATAATATAAGAATTTAAATATGACAGACATCAATTAGAGATCTTAACATCATCGATGTTGTGTAGTGTGTACGATTACTATGGAATAGAAGAAAGTTTATGACAGAATTATGAAGGCTATGAATGAATTCGAAGGAGGTTTTTTTTCATTATGGCAATATGATGGTTATGGTAAAATGTTCCTTTATAACTTGATGTCAACAAAAATTAAGTCAGAGGATAAAATAATGGTTAATGTGACTTCCAGTGAAATATCCTCGCTTCTCCTATCAAACAATAGGATTACACACTCTAGATTCAAGATACCTCTAACTGTAGATGAATATTCTACGTGCAATATCTGATAGGACTCACCTCTTGCTAAATTGCCGATAAGGACAAATTTAATAATTTGAAACAAGGCATCTATGCTTAACAGGTATTGTTACGAGACATTGGATAGATATTTGGGGGATATTATGAGGCACGCATCAGTTACTAATGGCGAGCATCGAGAAAGGCGGTTGTACTCAGTAGATACTTTAGACAAATATTATCTATAATTATAAGAGGATCTCGACAGGATATAGTGCATGCAACCATAATTCTTCGTACCTTTAGAAGTCTGATGAAGTTCTATGACTGTCAAAGAACATGAGACTAATTATGGGATGCAAAAATAAAAATCAACAAAAAATCAAGAAATTTAGTAATTGGTTATTAAAAATTGGTGATGGCCTAATAGGAGATAACCTAGATGGAGAATTAGAAATTGAAATTCCTATGGATATGATAGTTCCATATTTCGAATAGGCATTTAATTTGACGAGTTAATCAACTTTGTCTTTTCGGATTTAGTGCATAGTTATCTGTCAAACAATTACTTTAATGATTGAACAATACTACCACCAACCTTAGATAATATTGACAAAATAAATAGTTAACTACTATCAATTGTTCCTAGTGATGATAAGGAGTATCTTAGTTTAGACAATTTTTATGTTGAGGAAGATAATATTTAAAGTCACTTGGAATTTTTTAGTCCAGAAGTATTGAATACTCATAATTGTTCTGATCTTTCACCTCATAAGCTGACACTTGAAATTACGATTGGTGTTCCGGTGATGCTATTTAGAAACATAGATCAGTCAAATGGCCTATAAATGATACACAACTATAGGTTAGGTGACTTGAAAATTACTTGGTTGAATGCAAAATACTAAGAGGGACTAAAATATGAAGAATTGCATTAATCCCAAGAATGAATACGGTTCTAAATAATGACAGCATTCCAATCAAATTTCAGATAATACAATTTCTATTATTAGTGTCTTTTGGTATGAAAATCAACAAGACTCAAGGACAGACGTTAAAAACCGTGGTCTGTACTTATCAAGACCGATTTTTATGCACGAACAGTTATAAGTGACACTATCAAGAGTTAAAAGTTTTAATTCAAAATCATGAGGGAGTCTCTTAGAATTGCATGATTAATATTGTGTATAGAGAAGTCTTTGATAAATTGAGATGATTAGGTACTGCTTAATCAATTGGTATTTCTTTATTATTAATTGTGTTTTTTCATATTTTTTTATAGTTGAATAAAAATTCTTATATAATGAATATTTAAATTTTATTTGATACAGGAACATAGATACAATTTATAGATGTGCAACGATTAATGTTAGAGACAAAAAAATGTGTACATACATTTTCTCATAAAAATTAAGACATTGATTTATTGTATGTATATTATATTTTTTTAGTTAATTCAATTATTTTGTGAATTTTTCGTTATGTACTGTTGTTCTATTGTTTAGTATTAGCATGAATAAAAAAAAATAAATTTGGTTTAATTTAAAATTAAATATATTAAATATTTTTTATGTATTGTATGGATACATACACTAGTACACTAGTTATATAAAAATTGGGTTTTTGTACTTAATGATAGAGTTGATGTGGCATACTATTCTAAGAGTATTTATTGATTTATTTCTTTTAATTCATTAAATACAAGTTATTATCATAAATTAATTATATCAACTAATTGATTTGATTAAATATTTAAATATCACATAATTTATTATAATTTATATCAATCAATTAATTACAATTTATTATATCGGTTGCTTTGATTTTAATTTATAAGATGATTTATTATTTATAACGTTAATTCTTCTAACAATCTAAATCTGGATAATTATATTTTTATTTTTTGTTATGATAAAAAATTATTAATAATGAATAATAATTAACCACTCATATTTTTAATGAAAATGTTTAGATGGTTGTTTTTATTTATTAATATTAATTGTTGATTATTTTTCATAAATAAATTGTATTATAATTTTATTATTGTTAGTTCATAATTGATTATCAATTAATGTTCATGAAGCCATGTTACTCTAAATTTTATTTTTTATAAATATTTTATTTAAATATAATTTTTTTAAACATAAAAATTTATTATTTTTAATAATATCATCTTTTTATTTTTTTAATTCGAAATGAATATTTTACCGAATGCTAATTAAGGTCATCCTCCCATTTACTTTTATTAATCTATTATCTAATTATTAAATAAAATTAAAATCGAATTGATATATTTAATATTAAAGTTAATTTGACTTTTTATTTAGAGTGTTTTTCGATTTTTTTAATCTAATCTATCAAAACTATTCAATTATAAATAATCACTTCTATCTTATTTATATTAGTAACTAATTAAAATTACTAAAATTTAATAATACAATTCTATTTTATGTTTTTATATTTAGTCTAATTCATTCAAACTACACAATAATTACTTCAATTTTTATATTTTATAATATAATACTAAATACATTATTGATAGTAAAATAACATATAGTAAATTATCATGTTTTGATATTAAATATAAAATTAATACGTACAAAATTTTTCAAACTTTTAAATCAACATGGAATATTATAACTAACAATGCTTATTTATGGCATGAACAAGGGAATACAGAGTCTTAAGTTTTTTATATAAAAATTTAGAAACATGTTATATATACTAATGTAATTTTATAGTGTTATTTTTTTTAATGGTATAGATCAACACCTCTAATAATTTTATTTTATGGTCAAATTAAAAAGAAAACCGTGATTTTAAAGGTAGTCAATTAAGAAAAAAATAATGAAATTGATCAAAAAATAGATAACTAATATTATTCTATCAATTTATTTAATATATTAAATTATTTTTATTTAGATTAAGATTAATTTTAATATTTTAAAATAAAAAGTATAATTAATCATAATTTGTGTCTTAAGTTATGTTAAGTACGTGATATTCTATTGTGTTACTAAAAATAAAAATGAGATAACAAATATAATTCTATCTCTTAATTTAGTATATTTATTTTTATTTTGTATTTTTAAGATTAATTTTGTCTGATGTTAATATATTGAATGAAAATTTCTATCATAATAACAGAAAATAGAATTAAATTTTAATCAATAATTTTATAATCTTTATTTTTTTCACATTTATTTTGGATTTTAATTTTTTTTAATCAAAGATAGTGAAATTTCATTGATACTTAAACAAAATTACAAAAGGATCCAAGGTTAGAATAAGTAAAATCATGTGATACCTACATTGCAACATCCAAATAAAATAATTTAGTTGTTTAATCTAAAATGCTTATCGATTTTTTCTTGCTATTTATTATATTATATTAAAATTAAGTTTTTACACTTAATGATGAAATTTACATGGCATATTTTTAAAAGTTTTTAATTTTTTAAATTATTAAATTAAATAAAATTATAATTAATTAATTATATCAAGTAATTAATTTGATTAGATATCTAAATATCTTACTATTTAATATAATTTAATTTATATAGATACTTAACTTTTATTAGAAACCGTTTTTGCAAGCTATAATTAATTTTTTATCTGTATAATAACTTTTAATAATATTTTTTTATTTATGAATATATTATTTCTTACTTTAATATACATATTATGAATATTTAACTTTATAAGTTTGAATTATTCAATAAATATAATTAATATAATCTTATTTTTATTATTTAAATATTGATAATGACCCTATAAATTTTTTTATTCTATAATTTATTTTCACAAAAAAAAAATTTATTTATGAAAATTTAAATTTAAACACTTATTATAATTAAGCTTAAATTTTAATTTATTTTGTCAAATTATATAAATATTAATAGAAAATTATGGACAACTTTTTTAATATAAAATAAAAATTTTAGTGATCAACATGTAATTTTTTAATATCTTTTACTTTTTTTCTAAACTTATTTAGAATTATCAATATTTAAATTGTCTATTTATCACTTTTCCAAAATATTATAATTTCAGAAATTATAATAACTGATATTAGTTATTGTTATATAAAAGTATGTCTCATTTAGTGTTTAACTATTTATCTTCGATCAATATTGTAAAGAATACATGTGACTTTATGAAAATAGTATAGCCTATACTTTGGTTATTTAAGAATTTATTGAGTGGACAAAATAGCTCCATATCAAGGATCAACGAAGAATGTTAAAAATAAAAATGATGAAAAAAATCAGTCAAAACAGGTATTCGTGAGAATTACTCATAATTTGGGGTTAGATGGGATCCTATAAATCTCCACGACGGGTGGGGACCCACCCGCATGAAATAGATAGGGACGAGAATATAGGTATATCCCATAGAATCCATTAAATTCACACAAATATGAAATTATTGATTTATCCTAATTTATATATACATAAATTCATTCCTTAATTTAGTAACCTTAATTTCTACATTCAATTTGAATCCTTCTTCTTTATTCCAAACTCATCCTTAGCCTCTCCTCTCTCTCTCTCCTCTCTCTCTCTCAAATCTATCACTACGTTGCCTTAGTCTTGTCCTAAAAAATTATATTATGTTATAGTATTGGAAGATATTTTTATATTTTTTCTTTTGAAATATTTTTTTTATAATGAATATATGTTATGAAATGTATTGAATTATATTGAATTAATTATTTTATGACTATTATATTAAGTTTCTTTTTGTTAATTTTTTTTAAAGAATATCTATAGATACCAATAGGTATATGTATTCTATGAGGGGATAATTAAATAGAAACTTGCAGCGAATGAAAAAAGGAAGAGGGGGTATTTTTTTTTAAAACAGGAGTGAGAGACGAAAAAAAGACCCATAGAGCCTCCATAAGTATCCATTATCATCCCTAATTAGTAATGGAGATCCAACCTGAGATGATTTTGAAAGGGGATACCTTGACTTTATCTATGTTGGATATTAAGGTAGTAAACCTAAGTCTGATTTGAGAACTTCACAATTGGCCTAGATTGATTTTACTTGCTTGGGATCTAAATATATCTTGTATTAATATTTTGAGTCGTTGGTATAAAAAATATTATACTATTAAATACTATAACATTTAGTAGATATAAAAATTAGTTATATTAACAAGAAATTTTTTTATTCAAATTGAAAAAAAATAATTATCTTTCTTTCTCTCTTTTAATTTTAAATATCGATCATTTACTAATATAATAAAAAAATAAAAATAACAATAATCACTCTCATAAATAAAATAGAACATCCTAATATATACATGACCTACATATATTAAGAATTATTATATATAATAAATGTTTTTTTATTTTTTATAATGACCTTATGCTCAATTTATGTATAAATCAACTAATCTTTATAACATATAATTTATTGCATAAGTTTTCTATTCTTAATATAGGTAAATTAATAAATTTAAGATATAAGATGTTATTTATATTATTTAATATATGAAAAAATAAATAAGTAATCTAAGTCATTATCTAAGACAATAAGTAACATAGTGTAAATACCTACTTACTTATTAGTATTAAAAAATATATAAATAGTATAAACTAAATTTTTTTTATAGAAAAACAATAATAAAAGTTATTAATTAAGTTAATTACATAATAAAAAAAATTATGGATAATTTCTTAAACAATAAAAAATAAGGTCACTATTTTCACATACTATAAAATTTATAAAATAAATTTTTGATAATAAATTAACCCTCAATAAATTATATATTAGTTCCATAAAAAAAATAAATTATATATTAGATATTATTATTTATATATATATATATATATTATCGATTATTAAGTTACAATTAATTTCTAATTTAATTTTGGTAATTAAAATTTAAATTATTAAAATCATTAAATACTAAATATTTTATACCTAATTAATTTTGTACCTAATTATTTTTTTATTGTAAATGACCATATTTTTTAAAAAATAAAAAGAAAAATCTAGAGATAAAATTTTGCTTCAAATTTTTTTGTGCAGATTCTAAATATTTATTCAAATGTTGCCACAAAAATTTAGATTTAATGAATAAATCGTTTACTAAAATGAAATTTTTTTATTATTTACAAAAAATATAATATTCATTAGTTCTTTTTGCCGTATTTTCAAATCATTCAGTGAATATTCTGTCGATTGTAAACCCCACAAATTTAGCAAATAATTAAGAGAAAAATTAAATTTTAATAAGAAAAATTAGAAATATAAATCTAATATTAAAATAAGATGGAGCTAATTAAAACGAGAATTTTGACACTAATTTTAAAAAAATTGACCCAAGATTGAGACGAACGGGCCGAACCGATTGAACCAGACCTAAACCAAGCCGTGGGCCGTGGCCCCACCCACTCACTTAATAAAGTGAGATCAGATCTTCTTTGTCCCTTCTTGCATGCTAAACACGCTGTTGGGCAGCCATGGAAGAGAAGAAGCAAACTCTCACCTAAACTTCAATCCTTGATAACTTTTGATCCGGAGCTCCGATCGTCGCACTGTTTGTGGCCACGCATCCGCGGCGTCGAGCTCTACAAAGCTTAGTATATTTTAAGGTGAGAAAATCAAAGTCCCAGCTCCTATTCTCTCTTCTTCAATTCGGAGATATTAAGATTTTTGGATGTTAAGATTTTGGTTAAATTGATTATTATAGGATCAAATTGAGTTGAGGAATGAGCGGGCTTTGGGTTGATTGAGGCACATACAAGGTAAGAATGACCCAAATCCTAGCCAAATCTTGAATTTATTATGTGAAATCCGAAATTAAAGTGTACATGTGTCTTAGGTGTGAATTAAGTTGATATATATGCATTGGAGTTGAATTGTGGGCATTTGGAAGCTTGGTGGTGATTGAAGCTAACCTTGCGGCTGATTTCTCTCTAAGCTTGAGGGGCTGTGTGGTGACTTGGGGGGCTGCCTTGGACTACATAAAGTAATCGGCCAAGGTATGATTTAGGTTTCGCGTGTTTAATATGTAAGGTCTTGTGAAAACTTGGGCTAGAGCACTATAGGATAAGTTGAAATGATTAATTGTGTTAAATTATTAGTCTTTATGGTATTGATAGATAAATTGATGTGGACATGTGTTGAGTAATTGATAATGTGGGTTGAATGCAAATATATATATGTATGTTAGTATAATGATGATGGATGAAGAATTGATGATTATGGCAAATTAATGATATGGTTGAGATTGAGTGGTGTTTATGTGGAATTGTTGGTATGGTTATTTTGATTAATGTTATGGTGATGAGTTAATAAGATTGTTGTTGTTGCTGAAATTCTGTTGATTGGTTAGTTTATTATTGTTAAAAGAAGTGCAGAATTTTAATGCTTTAAAGTGAGCTTGTATGATATAAATCATGGTGATTTCTGATAGGTACATGGAACTGAGGTTTCGGGATAGGGTTGTGATATAATTTAAGTAGATAAGGTGATGAATAAGAGGAATGGTGGATTAGTATAAGTTGGAAACCTAGAGGACTAAATTTGATTAGTGAAATTGAGAAGTCTTGCTGCAGAAATTTCTAAACTATTTGGACAGCAACTTAAAAAAAACTGGGAATAATCTGGGCATGATTTTCGAACCAACTCATTTTTATAACAAATTCCTATAAGTCAAGATTACCCCATAAAAATTTTATGAAATTTGGCCAAGTAGTTTAAAAGATATGAATTTTTGAAGTTTAGTGGTTGCTGCAGAATTTTCTGGTTTTCGGGTTCTGCAGTACCAACTTCTAGACACTATAACTTTTGATTTAAATGAAAATTTGAGTTTCTTCCAAAGGGATTTTGAATATCTATGAGTCTAATTTAATTGAGTACCAATTTCATGTCCATAGCTACTTTGTAGAGTTAGTTATGTCTCTTGGAAGCTAGGCTGTTTGCAAAAAATTCAGAACCAATTACTAGAAACAAAGCAGCAATTCCAATTGACATTTAATTAACCAAACGAAGTGCTATGAACCTGAAACTTGTTTTTCCTAAAACTTAGGGGTGTAAAGTGTTATAGATTTAACCAAAATCTAGGAGTAACAGATTAGAATTGAATTTGTTATAGATTTTGCAAAAATAGAGCTGCTTGCTGTATTTTTCTGAATCTTCTTAAGTGCAGCAGCAGATTTTTATTGAATTTGTTATCAAATTCGATTCTAATCCAAAGGCGGTAAAAATTTGATTTAGATCCAAAGAGTATGTCCAAATTTGACTGTATGCATGAACGTAGGTAAGTAAAAGTGTGTAAGTTATCTCTAGGATACATTTAAAGTTAAACGGTAGTAACTTAGAGATGAAAAAAGATAACTAATAGTTGGAGAAAATAGTATTTGATTTGATAAGATAAAGGAAGAGAGTGTAAGAAATTGAGACTTGATGATATTAATTAGTCAAGAATAATAAAAATGTATGATCAATGAGTTGAGTGAAATGGAGAATGACGAGATTGAGACATGAATTAATATCGAGAATGAAAATGATAATTATGAGAAATTATTGAATATATTAGGCTTGGGGCGTTGCCCCCATGTCAATCGGGATTTTTTTTTCTGTGGTTACTATTAAGCTTGGGGTGTTGTTTCCCCCATGTCAGCCTGGGATTTGTCCCAGGGATAACATTCAGCTTGGGGGTATAGCCTTCCCCATGTCAGCTTGGGTGTTGTCTCTTCTCTCTATGTCAGCTTGGGATTCATCCCATGGATATTATTGAGCTTGAGGCATTCTTTTCCCATGTCAACTTGGGGATTTTTTCCATGGTCTATTTTTGAGCTTGAGAACATGTCGGGATGGCTACGTAACCGACAGTTGATATCAACAGCCATAGGGCAGGCATGCATTATGTGCATTTGTTTGTTTTGTCTGCTATGCATTATTTGGGATTGCCTAACTGAATATATACCCTGCTAACTGCTATATTTGCTACTTGTACTACCTGTTTCCTACTTGTGCGTGAAACTATTTGTTTGTTTGTCCCTGCTGATTCATGGATGATGGGGGATCGGAGGAAAAGTGGATTGGTTTGGTGTTAATGCTAGAGTTTAAAGTAAGTAAGTAAGTTTAGGATACTTAGATCACCTACCCCTTTTTATGACTTCTGCTTAGAAATTAAGTTTTATAATTCTATGTTGAAGTTCTAGGATTGCCTTTGGCATTCCCAGGACCTTATATATTACATGTGTGGCACCTTTACCATGATGAGAACCTCCGGTTCTCACCCCATACTGTGTTGTTGTTTTCAAATGCAGGTCGAGCAGCTCCTCGATAGGCGTCTGAAGGTTCTTCGGCGAAGTGGTTTACTTTGGGGTCTCTTTTTGTTATTTTGATGTATATATATGTATAGTTTCTCCTCTTGTATGTAAGAATACTTTGTTTTGTGTACTTCTTAGAGATTTTATGGAGAACTAGGGTTTTGAACATGTTCTTTTGGGTTATTATTATGTATATATATCTACGTATATGTTCTCCGGCCAGCCTTGGCTTCGCAGGCTGAGTCAGGAACTAGTTATGTTGTGTTCTTGGCCCTCTACTCGTATCATCTGTACATATATGTTATTGAACTTTAGTTTTCTTCTCACGCAAGTAACCACGTTTTCTGAGGGTTGCGCTTTTGAATTTTGCGATTTTGTTTTACCCGTTTTTCAAGTCTCCTAGTTAAGTATCTCTTTCTCTATTATTATATATATATTTTTATTTTTAGAGGTCGTAATACCTTACTATCTTAGTCTTATAACTTAAGCATAAGATTAAGTATGGTAGGGTATTACATTATGGTATCAGAGCAGTTCGTTCCTATAGAGCCTGAGAACGGACTGAATATGCCTTGTGCATTCTCTGTGTATGTGTCTATGTGCTATTAGGATATCTAGCTGATATATGTGGCATAAACGTTCATGAGCATGAATTTGGGACTTAAAGCACTAGACTTGCGATATTGGAACTGATCAACTTGATATCACTTGTTTGGTGTGTATAAGGACCAGATGTCGACTCGCGGACGCGAACGCGGGCGAGGTAGAGGCGGACTAGGCAATGCTATGCCTGAAGCGACAGGGAATATTCCTAATCCTGTAGACTTCATGGCTGCTCTCGGGAATATGGCCGCGGCGATGCAAGCGACAGCCGAAGCCTTGGGAAACCAAATAAATAATGGTAACAATGGCAACAACGGCGATGATGATCCTTTGACGCTTTCCTCCTTCCTGAAGGTTCATCCTCTGACCTTCAGAGGAACCTCGAACCCTACTGATGCGGATAACTGGATACGAGCCATTGAGTGAGCATTACAGGCTCAGCAGGTTCCTGAAGAACAGTGGGTTGAGTTTGAGACCTACCAGCTGCAAGGTGAAGCTCAGCATTGGTGGCAGGGCATGAGGCGCATTCTGCAGCCTGATGGGGTTGTAATCTCTTGGGAGTTGTTCTGAGAAGAATTCTATAAGAAATACTTTTCCAGTTCAGCCAGAAATGCTAAGAAACTTGAACTGCTTCAGCTTAAACAAGGCCGGATGACCATCACTGAGTACACAGCAAGTTTGAGGAACTGTGCCGTTTCTCACGGATTTGTCAGGGAGCTCCTGAGGACTTTCCTGAGTGAAAGTGTATCAAGTATGAGGGAGGTCTTAGGAGCCATATTCTGAGCTTCGTTGCACCGATAGAGATCAGAACCTTCTCTAAACTGGTAAACAAAACCAGAGTTACTGAAGAATGTTTGAGAAAGGCGGCATTAGACAAGAGTGATCACCGAAGCTCTGTTAGGGAAGATCACGGAAGAAATTTAGCACCTAGAGGTCAATATTTCAAGCGAGGCGGAAATACTCCACAGCAACATCAAGGCCAGGGTAGCTTCCGGAGGTTTAATAATAACAATAACCAGGGAAAAGGATGCGAAAAACAGGCTCAGTTTCCGCAGGATGACTTGACTTGCAGGAGTTGTGGAAGGTACCACCCGAACACTCCGTGTAGGGCCGGTTGGGATGTCTGTTATTACTGTGGAGGAGCTAGGCATATGTCTTGGAATTGCCCAGAAAAAAAGAGTCAGGAAGCTAGGAGAGCTCCGCAGGCGGGACAAGCGTACACTATGAGGGCGGATGGTGCTGAGGGCACAGATGCTCCGATTAGAGGTAATGATGAACTGGTAATTAAAATTTGGACTGCTTTACATGATGGTGATTTGTAACACTTATTATAATCCTCCACCCAGTTGTGAGAATTGTGACTTCCAAGAGATTGATCGAAAGATGACTTTTAGTTACTAAAACAAAACGGCATTTGGTTGCCTTTGAGGGAGTGACTAGGTTCTTGAAGAATAATAACTAGAGTTATGTAGTAAAAGAGGATTGGGAGAGTAAACATACAACTTGAGTCATAGGTTAGGGATCGAGAGTGTTGAGAATGGTATGATGACACTATTGGAATCAAAGGAACTTAGAAGCTTGAGGGATTATAAAATAGAGGACGAGATCCGTTCAATCAAGTGTTTCGGGTATGAAATACCAATTGGACCGGAGAGCGCGTTAATGAATCCTTCTGAGTCGACTTGACCTTCTTTTGTAGCTTATAATAGAATTCTACCCCGAACTTCTTCTTAAATAATAATAAATGGATCAACTCCTAATCCTATCCCTGACTTGCACGAATCTTGCTCCTTCCAAATAAATCCAACTTTGTCTTATCATAATAATGTAAATTCGTGAATCTTAGGAACTTGCCGCGAAAGGAATTTCCCTCTTTCATAAAACAGGTAATCCGTTGACATCAGCTAAGATTTATTTAATTTGGTGCGCTATATCTTCTCCTCAACCAGCTCGAATCTTAATTATTCTCTAAGAGTGCACCTTAACTCCTTCTTGTATATCTTGTTAATCTCTAGAACTTGTTGTACCCACCATATAGGGCATCCCTTTACTCTACAATAAACACCGTTCCAGTAATTCAATTACCTCTGGATTTATTATCTTTACAAGCTTGAATTAGCATCACGTATAACGCCTAACCATAACAATAAAGAAATGTCGGTCCCTTAATATTCTTCCATACGTTAGAAAATATTACTGTTTAGGCGCTTGAGGGCGGAAACGGTTTTGAACTTCCTCGAGAGAAACTAGTTACACATTATTAAATATTACTTTGAGAGTCGGTGCGAAATTAAGACTAAAGAATTAAAACTTGGATGTATTACTCCGTTTATAATGTAAATACAAAATAAGAATTAGAATCGGAGAACACACCAGAGTATTTGAACCTGATAAGAGAAACGATCAATGGGCCTATCTGAGGTCACTACACTTGAATTTTGGAGACAAAATTCCTAATTAGGTGGGTAGGATGTAAACCCCACAAATTCAGCAAATAATTAAAAGAAAAATTAAATTTTAATAAGAAAAATTAGAAATGTAAATCTAATATTAAAATAGGATGGAGCTAATTAAAATGAGAATTTTGACACCAATTTTAAAAAAATCGGTCCAAAATTGGGCCGAACCGGTTGAATTGGACCCAAACCGGGCCGTGGGCCCCACCCACTCACTTAATAAAGTGAGATCAGATCTTCTTTGTCCCTTCTTGCATGCTAAACACGCTGTTGGGCAGCCATGGAAGAGAAGAAGCAAGCCCTCACCTAAACTTCAATCCTTGATAACTTTTGATCCGGAGCTCCGATCGTCGCACCGTTTGTGGCCACGCATCCGCGGCGTCGAGCTCTATAAAGCTCAGTACCTTTCAAGGTGAAAAAATAAAAGTTCCATCTCCTATTCTCTCTTCTTCAATTTGGGGATATTAAGATTTTTAGATGTTAAGATTTTGGTTAAATTGATGATTATAGGATCAAATTGAGTTGAGGAATGAGCGGGCTTTGGGTTGATTGAGGCACATACAAGATAAGTGGTACGCGGAATCGTGATTATACTTTAATTATGTAAAGTTCATTGCTCTTTCTTTCCCTGGAAATGGCGCCAAAAACATGATGCCAAAACCACGGTTCACAACTCCGTGTAACTGACCAGCAAGTGCACTGGGTCGTCCAAGTAATACCTTACGTGAGTAAGGGTCGAATCCCACGGAGATTGTTGGTATGAAGCAAGCTATGGTCACCTTGCAAATCTCAGTTAGGCGGATATAAATTGATAATGGTGTTTTCGAAAATAAATAATAAAATAGGGATAGAAATACTTATGTAATTCATTGGTAGGAATTTCAGATAAGCGAATGGAGATGCTTTCGTTCCTCTGAACCTCTGCTTTCCTGCTATCTTCATCCAATCAGTCTTACTCCTTTCCATGGCTGGCTTTATGTGATACATCACCACTGTCAATGGCTACTTTCGATCATCTCTCGGGAAAATGATCCAATGCCCTGTCACGGCACGGCTAATCGTCTGGAGGCATCACCCTTGTCAATGGCTTCATCTTATCCTCTCAGTGAAAATGGTCAACGCACCCTGTCACGGCACGGCTATTCATCTGTCGGTTCTCGATCATGCTGGAATAGGATTTACTATCCTTTTGCGTCTGTCACTAACGCCCTGCAATCGCGAGTTTGGAGCTCGTCACAGTCATTCATTCATTGAATCCTACTCGGAATACCACAGACAAGGTTTAGACTTTCCGGATTCTCTTGAATGCCGCCATCATTCTAGCTTACGCCACGAAGATTCTGATTAAGAGATCTAAGAGATACTCATTCAGTCGAAGGTAGAACGGAAGTGGTTGTCAGGCACGCGTTCATAGGGAATGATGATGATTGTCACGTTCATCACATTCAGATTGAAGTACGAATGAATATCTTAGAAGCGAAATAAGATGAATTGAATAGGAAACAGTAGTACTTTGCATTAATCTTTGAGGAACAGCAAAGCTCCACACCTTAATCTATGGAGTGTAGAAACTCAACTGTGAAAATACATAAGTGAAAGGTCCAGGCATGGCCGAGATGGCCAGTCCCCTAAAACGTGATCAATAGTCTCCTAAGATGAACAATGGAAACTGAGACCAAAGATGTCTAATACAATAGCAAAAGGTCCTATTTATAATAAACTAGTCACTAGGGTTTACAGAAATAAGTAATTGATGCATAAATCCACTTTCGGGGCCCACTTGGTGTGTACTTGGGCTGAGCTTTAACTTTCCACGTGCAGAGGCCATTTGTGAAGTTGAACGCCAGGTTTGGATCCAATTCTGGCGTTCAACTCTGGTTTTTGATCCATTTCTGGCGCTGAACTCCAGAATTGGGCAGAGAGTTGGCGTTGAACGCCAGTTTGCGTCGTCTAAACTTGGGCAAAGTATGGACTATTATATATTGCTGGAAAGCCCTGGATGTCTACCTTCCAACACAATTGGAAGCGCGCCATTTTGAGTTCTGTAGCTCCAGAAAATCCACTTTGAGTGCAGGGAGGTCAGAATCCAACAGCATCAGCAGTCCTTCTTCAACCTCTGAATCTGATTTTTGCTCAGGTCCCTCAATTTCAGCCAGAAAATACCTGAAATCACAGAAAAACACACAAACTCATAGTAAATTCCAAAAATGTGAATTTAACATAAAATCTATTAAAAACATCCCTAAAAGTAACTAGATTCTACTAAAATATACTAAAAACAATGCCAAAAAGCGTATAAATTATCCGCTCATCACAACACCAAACTTAAATTGTTGCTTGTCCCCAAGCAACTGAAAATCAAAATAGGATAAAAAGAATATAATATACTATAAATTCCAAACTATCAATGAAACATAGCTTCAATCATATGAGCGGGACTTATAGCTTTTTGCCTCTTGAATAGTTTTGGCATCTCACTCTATCCATTGAGGTTCAGAATGATTGGCATCTATAGGAACTCAGAGTTCAGATAGTGTTATTGACTCTCCTAGTTCAGTATGATGATTCTTGAACACAGCTTCTTTTATGAGTCTTGGCCGTGGCCCTAAGCACTTTGTTTTCCAGTATTACCACCGGATACATAAATGCCACAGACACATAATTGGGTGAACCTTTTCAGATTGTGACTCAGCTTTGCTAAAGTTCCCAATTAGAGGTGTCCAGGGTTCTTAAGCACACTCTTTTTTTTGCTTTGGACCTTGACTTTAACCGCTCAGTCTCAAGTTTTCACTTGACACCTACACGCCACAAGCACATGGTTAGGGACAGCTTGGTTTAACCGCTTAGACCAGGATTTTATTCCTTTATGCCCTCCTATCCACTGATGCTCAAAGCCTTGGGATCCTTTTTATTTTCCCTTGCCTTTTGGTTTTAAAGGTTACTGGCTTTTTGCTCTTGCCTCTTGGTTTTAAGAGCTTTGGCTTTTTCTGCTTGCTTTTTCTTTTTCTTTCTATATTTTTTTTTCGCCTATTTTTTTTTCTTTTTTTTTCTGCAAGCTTTGTTCTTTGCTGATTTTTCTTGCTTCAAGAATCATTTTTATGATTTTTCAGATTATCAAATAACATGTCTCCTAGTTATCATTCTTTCAAGAGCCAACATATTTAACATTCTTAAACAACAACTTCAAAAGACATATGCACTGTTCAAGCATACATTCAGAAAACAAGAAGCATTGTCACCACATCAATATAATTAAGCTAAGTTCAAGGATAAATTTGAAACTCATGTACTTCTTGTTCTTTTGAATTAAACATTTTTTCATTTAAGAGAGGTGATGGATTCATAGGACATTCATAACTTTAAGACATAGTTACTAACTACTAATGATCATGTAAAGAAGACACAAACATAGATAAGCACATAACATAGAAAATGAAAAACAGAGAAAGTAAGAACAAGGAATGAATCCACCTCAGTGATGGTGGCGTTTCCTTCTTGAGGAACCAATGATGTCCTTGAGCTCTTTTATGTCTCTTCCTTGTCTTTGTTGCTCCTCCCTCATTGCTTTTTGATTTTCTCTAATTTCATGAAGGATGATGGAGTGCTCTTGATGTTCCACCCTTAGTTGCTTCCAATAATTGTGTGGAAGAAAATGTATCCCCTGAGGTATCTCAGGGATCTCTTGATTTGCAGTCAAATGTTCTACCACTGAGCTATAGACCCTTGATAGAAGCTTTTGTTTTCCCTTTCCTCTTTCTAGAGGTTTCTCTGGCTTTAGGTGCCATCAATGGTTATGGAAAAAACAAAAAAGCTATGCTTTTACCACACCAAACTTAGAATGTTGCTCGCCCTCGAGCAAAAGAAGAAAGAATAGAAGAAGAAGAGGAAGATATGGAGGAGATGGATGGATGTGTGTATTCGGCCATGTGGGTAGGATTGGGTGGGAGAGAGAGAGATGTTGAATTTTGAAGGTAGTGGGTGTATGGATGTGAGTGGTAAATGAAAAACAGAAGGGATGATCATGAATGGAAAGAGAGATGATGAGGTAGGTGGGGATCCTGTGGGGTCCACAGATCCTGAGGTGTCAAGGCATTTACATCCCTGCACCAATTTAGGCATGTAAAATGCCCTTGCACACAACTCTGGGCGTTCAGCGCCAGGTTGGTGCCCATTTTGGGCGTTCAATGCCCATTTGCTGCCATTTCTGGCGTTGAACGCCAGAACCATGCTTGTTCTGGGCGTTCAGCGCCAGGATGCTGCCCATTTTGGGCGTTCAGCGCCAGAACCATGCTCTGTTCTGGCGTTTGAACGCCAGACAGATGCTCCTCCAGGGTGTGATTTTTCTTCTGCTGTTTTTGATTCTGTTTTTGATTTTTTTGTTTGTTTTGTGACTCCACATGATCATGAACCTATAAAGGCATATAACTAAGAAAAATATAGTTAGATAAATAAAAATTGGGTTGCCTCCCAACAAGCGCTTCTTTAATGTCAATAGCTTGACAGTGGGCTCTCATGGAGCCTCACGGATGTTCAGAGCATTGTTGAGACTCTCCAACACCAAACTTAGAGTTTGGATATGGGATTTCAACACCAAACTTAGAGTTTGGTTGTGGCCTCCCAACACCAAACTTAGAGTTTGACTGTGGGGGCTTTGTTTGACTCTGCTTTGAGAGAAGCTTTTTCCGCTTCCTCTCTATGGATGCAGAGAAAGATCCTTGAGTTGTAAACACAAGGTTGTCCTCATTCAATTAAAGGATCAATTCTCCTCTGTCCACATTAATCACAGCTCTTGCTGTGGCTAGGAAAGGTCTTCCTAGGATGATGGATTCATCCTCTTCCTTCCCAGTATCCAGGACTATGAAATTAGCAGGGATGTAAAGGTCTTCAACCTTTACTAACACATCCTCTACTTGTCCATATGCCTGTTTTCTTGAATTGTCTGCCATCTCTAATGAGATTTTAGCAGCTTGCACCCCATAGATTCCCAGTTTCTCTATTACAGAGAGGGGCATGAGGTTTATTCCTGAACCAAGGTCACACAGAGCCTTAAAGATTATGGTGCCTGTGGTAAAGGGTATTATGAACTTTCCAGGATCCTGTCTCTTCTGAGGCAATGTCAGTTGATCCAGATCACTTAGTTCATTGATGAACAAGGGAGGTTCATCTTCCCAAGTCTCATTACCAAATAATTTGGCATTCAGCTTCATGATTGCACCAAGAAACTTGGCAGTTTGCTCTTCAGTAACATCCTCATTCTCTTCAGAAGAGGAATACTCATCAGAGCTCATGAAGGGCATAAAGAGGTTCAATGGAATCTCTGTGGTCTCTAGATGAGCCTCAGAGTCCTTTGGTTCCTCAGAGGGAAGCTCCTTATTGGTCACTGGACGTCCTAGGAGGTCTTCCTCCTTGGGATTCACGTCCTCCTCTCCCTCTTTGGGTTCGGCCATTTTGCTTATGTCAATGGCCTTGCACTCTCCTTTTGGATTCTCTTCTGTATTGCTAGGGAGAGTACTGGGAGGGATTTCAGTGATCCTTTTACTCAGCTGGCCCACTTGTGCTTCCAAATTTCTAATGGAAGACCTTGTTTCATTCATGAAACTCTCAGTGGCCTTAGATAGATCAGAGACTAAATTTGCTAAGTTAGATAGATTCTGCTCAGAATTCTCTGTCTGTTGCTGAGTGGATGATGGAAAAGGCTTGCTATTGCTAAACCTGTTTCTTCCACCATTATTAAAGCCTTGTTGAAGCTTTTGATCCTTCCATGAGAAATTTGGATGATTTCTCCATGATGAGTTATAGGTGTTTCCATAAGGTTCACCTAAGTAATTCACCTCTGCTATTGCAGGGTTCTCAGGATCATAAGCTTCTTCTTCATAAGAAGCCTCTTGAGTACTGTTGGATGCAGCTTGCATTCCATTCAGACTCTGAGAAATCATATTGACTTGCTGAGTCAATATTTTATTCTGAGCCAATATGGCATTCAGAGTATCAACTTCAAGAACTCCCTTCTTCATAGGCGTCCCATTATTCACAGGATTCCTTTCAGAAGTGTACATGAACTGGTTATTTGCAACCATGTCAATGAGTTCTTGAGCTTCTGCAGGCATTTTCTTCAGGTGAATGGATCCACCTGCAGAGGTATCCAATGACATCTTAGATAACTCAGACAGACCATCATAGAATATATCCAGGATGGTCCATTCTGAAAGCATGTCAGAAGGACACTTTTTGGTCAGTCCTTTGTATCTCTCCCAAGCTTCATAGAGGGATTCACCTTCTTTCTGTCTGAAGGTTTGAACATCCACTCTAAGCTTGCTCAGCTTTTGAGGAGGAAAGAACTTGGCTAAGAAAGCCTTGACCAGCTTATCCCAAGAGTTCAGGCTATCCTTGGGTTGAGAATCCAACCACACTCTAGCTCTGTCTCTTACAGCAAAAGGGAAAACCATGAGCCTGTAGACTTCAGGATCTACTCCATTAGTCTTAACAGTATCACAGGTCTGCAAGAATTCAGTTAAGAACTGAAAAGGATCTTCAGATGGAAGTCCATGAAACTTGCAGTTCTGCTGCATCAGAGAAACTAATTGAGGTTTCAGCTCAAAGTTGTTTGCTCCAATGGCAGGAATGGAGATGCTTCTTCCATGTAAATTGGAATTAGGTGCAGTAAAGTCACCAAGCATCCTCCTTGCATTATTATTATTTTCGGCTGCCATCTCCTCTTCCTGTTCGAAAATTTCTGAAAGGTTATCTCTGGATTGTTGTAATTTAGCTTCTCTTAATTTTTTCTTCAGAGTCCTTTCAGGTTCTGGATCTGCTTCAACAAGAATGTTCTTGTCCTTGCTCCTGCTCATATGACAAAGAAGAGGGCACAGAAAAAATAATAATAATAATATGGATCCTTTATACCACAGTATAGGGATCCCTGTGTGAGTAGAAGAAGAGGGGGAGACAAAGAATGTAATATAATGGAAGAAACACAACTGTGAGGAGGGTTGAGATGTAAGATGAGATGTTAGTAGATGAATAAATAAATAGAATAAGATGGGAGAGGGAGAATTTTCGAAAATTATTTTTTGAAAAAAGAGTTAGTGATTTTCGAAAATAGTTTTTGAAAAAGGTTAGTAATTTTTTTTTTCGAAAATTTTTTTAAAATCAAAAGTTAAAATAATTAGTTAATTAAAAAAATTTTTGAAAAAGGGGAGGATATTTTCGAAAATTAGAGAGAGAGAGAGAGTTAGTTAGGTGGTTTTGAAAAAGATAAGAAACAAACAAAGAGTTAGTTAGTTAGTTGAAACAAATTTTGAAAAGATAAGAAGTTAGGAAGTTAGAAAAGATATTTTGAAATCATATTTTTGAAAAAGATAAGATGAGAAGATATTTTTGAAAAGATATGATTGAAATTAGTTTTGAAAAAGATTTGATTTTTTTAAAAGTCACAATTAATGACTTGATTCACAAGAAATCACAAGATATGATTCTAGAACTTAAAGTTTGAATCTTTCTTAACAAGCAAGTAACAAACTTGAAATTTTTGAATCAAAACATTAATTGATGATGTTATTTTCGAAAATTATGAGACAAAATTAAGAAAAGATTTTTGAAAAATATTTTTGTAATTTTCGAAAATAACTAAGAAAAATAAAAAAGATTTGATTTTTGAAAAAGATTTTGAAAAAGATAAGATTTTTTTAAAATGAAAATTTGATTTAACTCATAAAAACAACTTGATTTTAAAATTTTTTGAAAAAAGTCAAATCTAATTTTCGAATTTGATGAGAAGAAAAATGGAAAGATATTTTTTTTTATTTTTGAAATTTTTATGATGAGAGAGAAAAACACTAAAGAGATGCAATGCATGAAATTTTTAGATCAAAACATGTGATGCATGCAAGAATGCTATGAATGTCAAGATGAACACCAAGAACACTATGAATGTCAAGATGAACATCATAGACACAATTTTGAAAAATTTTTAATGCAAAGAAAACATGCAAGACACCAAACTTAGAATTTTTTAATGCTTAGACACTAAGAATTCAAGAATGCATATGAAAAACAAGAAAAGACACAAAACATGCAAATGCAAAGATCAAACAAGAAGACTTACCAAGAACAACTTGAAGATCATGAAGAACACTATGAATGCATGAGAATTTTCGAAAAATGCAAGATGCACATACAATTGATACCAAACTTATAACATGACTCAAGACTCAAACAAGAACACAAAAATTATTTTTGATTTTTATGATTTTCTAAATTTTTTTGTATTTTTTTCGAAAATTATTTGAAAAACAAAAATAAGGATTCCAAAATTTTTAATATGAATTCCAGGAATCTTTATGCTCTAAAGCTCCAATCAAAGGGTCAGGCATGGCTTAATAGCCAGCCAAGCTTTAGTATGTAACTCAGACATGACACGCCTGACATACCCTATCCAGAAGGATTGGGCATGACTCCACTGAGGTGATTAGTTGAAGGCCAATCCCAAAGCAGTTTGGGTATGGCTTTACAGCCGGATAGGATTCAACATGTTACCATGAAACTCTAGAATTCATTCTTAAAAGTTTTGAAGCCATAGAATAATTTATTTTTGAAAACATTTTTATAAAAAATTTTTTTTCGAAAACAAAGGAGAAATTTTTGAAAAATTTTTTTGAAAACAAAACAAAAAGAAAATTACCTAATCTGAGCAACAGGATGAACCGTCAGTTGTCCATACTCGAACAATCCCCGGCAACGGCGCCAAAAACTTGGTACACGGAATCGTGATTACACTTTAATTATGTAAAGTTCATTGCTCTTTCTTTCCCTGGAAATGGCGCCAAAAACATGATGCCAAAATAATAAAATAGGGATAGAAATACTTATGTAATTCATTGGTAGGAATTTCAGATAAGCGAATGGAGATGCTTTTGTTCCTCTGAACCTCTGCTTTCCTGCTATCTTCATCCAATCAGTCTTACTCCTTTCCATGGCTGGCTTTATGTGATACATCACCACTGTCAATGGCTACTTTCGGTCATCTCTCGGGAAAATGATCCAATGCCCTGTCACGGCACGGCAAATCGTCTGGAGGCATCACCCTTGTCAATGGCTTCATCTTATCCTCTCAGTGAAAATGGTCAACGCACTCTGTCATGGCACGGCTATTCATCTGTCCGTTCTCGATCATGCTGGAATAGGATTTACTATCCTTTTGCGTCTGTCACTAACGCCCTGCAATCGCGAGTTTGGAGCTCGTCACAGTCATTCATTCATTGAATCCTACTCGGAATACCACAGACAAGGTTTAGACTTTCCGGATTCTCTTGAATGCCGCCATCATTCTAGCTTACGCCACGAAGATTCTGATTAAGAGATCTAAGAGATACTCATTCAGTCGAAGGTAGAACGGAAGTGGTTGTCAGGCACGCGTTCATAGGGAATGATGATGATTGTCACGTTCATCACATTCAGATTGAAGTACGAATGAATATCTTAGAAGCGAAATAAGATGAATTGAATAGGAAACAGTAGTACTTTGCATTAATCTTTGAGGAACAGCAGAGCTCCACACCTTAATCTATGGAGTGTAGAAACTCTACCGTGAAAATACATAAGTGAAAGGTTCAGGCATGGCCGAGATGGCCAGCCCCCTAAAACGTGATCAATAGTCTCCTAAGATGAACAATGGATTAAAACTGAGACCAAAGATGTCTAATACAATAGCAAAAGGTCCTATTTATAATAAACTAGTCACTAAGGTTTACAGAAATAAGTAATTGATGCATAAATCCACTTCCGGGGCCCACTTGGTGTGTACTTGGGCTGAGCTTTAACTTTCCACGTGCAGAGGCTATTTGTGGAGTTGAACGCCAGCTTTGGATCCATTTCTGGCGTTCAACTCTGGTTTTTGATCCATTTCGGGCGCTGAACTCCAGAATTGGGCAGAGAGCTGGCATTGAACGCCAGTTTGCGTCGTCTAAACTTGGGCAAAGTATGGACTATTATATATTGCTGGAAAGCCCTGAATGTCTACTTTCCAACACAATTGAAAGCGCGCCATTTTGAGTTCTGTAGCTCCAGAAAATCCACTTTGAGTGCAGGGAGGTCAGAATCCGACAGCATCAGCAGTCCTTCTTCAACCTCTGAATCTGATTTTTGCTCAGGTCCCTCAATTTCAGCCAGAAAATACCTGAAATCACAGAAAAACACACAAAATCATAGTAAAGTCTAGAAATGTGAATTTAACATAAAATCTATTAAAAACATCCCTAAAAGTAACTAGATTCTACTAAAAATATACTAAAAACAATGCCAAAAAGCGTATAAATTATCCGCTCATCAATAAGGATGACCCAAATCCTAGCCAAATCTTGAATTTATTATGTGAAATCTGAAATTAAAGTGTACATGTGTCTTAGGAGTGAATTAAGTAGATATATATGCATTGGAGTTGAATTGTGGGCATTTAGAAGCTTGGTGGTGATTGAAGCTAAGCTTGCGGCTGATTTCTCTGAGCTTGAGGGGCTGTGTGGTGACTTGGGGGCTGCCTTGGACTAAATATAGTAATCGGCCAAGGTATGGTTTAAATTTCGCGTGTTTAATATGTAAGGTCTTGTGAAAACTTGGGCTAGAGCACTATAGGATAAGTTGAAACGATTAATTGTGTTAAATTATTAGTCTTTATGTTAAATTACATATATATATATATATATATATATATATATATATATATATGTATGTATGTATGTATGTATGTATGTATGTATGTATGTATGTATGTATGTATGTTAGTATAATGAGGATGGATGAAGGATTGATGATTATGGCAAATTAATGATATGGTTGAGATTGAGTGGTGTTTATCTGGAATTGTTGGTATGGTTATTTTGATTAACGTTGTGGTGATGAGTTAATAAGATTGTTGTTGTTGCTGAAATTCTGTTGATTGGTTGGTTTATTATTGTTAAAAGAAGTGCAGAACTTTAATGCTTTAAAGTGAGCTTGTATGATATAAATCATGGTGATTTTTTATAGGTACATGGAACTGAGGTTTCGGGATAGGGTTGTGATATAATTTAATTAGATAAGGTGATGAATAAGAAGAATGGTGGATTAGTATAAGTTGGAAACCTAGAGAACTAAATTTGGTTAGTGAAATTGAGAAGTCTTGCTGCAGAAATTTCTAAACTATTTGGACAGAAACTTAAAACGAAAACTGAGAATAATCTGGGCATGATTTTCGAACCAACTCATTGTTCTAACAAATTCCTATAAGTCAAGATTACCTTATAAAAATTTCATGAAATTTGGCTAAGTGGTTTGGAAGATATGATTTTTTTAAGTTTAGTGGTTGCTGCAGAATTTTCTGGTTTTCTGGTTCTGCAATACGAACTTCCAGACGCTATAACTTTTGATTTAAATGGAATTTTGAGTTGCTTCCAAAGGAATGTTGAATATTTGTGAGTCTACTTTAATTGAGTATCAATTTCATGTTCATAGCTACTTTGTAGAGTTAGTTATGTCTCTTGGAAGTTGGGCTATGCGCAAAAAATTCAGAACAAATTACTAGAAACAGGACAGCAATTCCAATTGACATTTAATTAACCAAACGAAGTGCTATGAACCTAAAACTTATTTTTTCTAAAACTTAGGGGTATAAAGTGTATCCTCACCAAAATATACGAGTAACGGATTAGAATTGAATTTGTTATAGATTTTGCAAAAACAGAGCTGCTTGTTGTATTTTTCTGAATCTTGTTAAGTGCAGAAGCAGATTTTTATTGAATTTGTTATCAAATTCAATTCTAATCCAAGGGCGGTAAAACTTTGATTTAGATCCAAAGGGTATGTCTAAATTTGACTGTATGCATGAACGTAGGTAAGTAAAAGTGTGTAAGTTATCTCTAGGACACATTTAAAGTTAAACGGTGGTAACTTAAAGATGAAGAAAGATAACTAATAGTTGGAGAAGATAGTATTTGATTTGATAAGATGAAGGAAGAGAGTAATGTAAGAAATTGAGACTTGATGATATCAATTAGTCAAGAATAATAAAAATGTATGATCAATGAGTTGAGTGAAATGGAGAATGACGAGATTGAGACCTGAATTAATATCGAGAATGAAAATGATAATTATGAGAAATTATTGAATATATTGAGTTTGGGGTGTTGCCCCATGTCAGCCGAGATTTTTTTTCCTGTGGTTACTATTAAACTTGGGATGTTGTTTCTCCCATGTCAACATGAGATTCGTCCCAGGGATAATATTCAGCTTGGGTATAGCCTTCTCCATGTCAGCTTGGGGTGTTGTCTCTTCTTCCATGTCAGCTTGGGATTTGTCTCGTGGATATTATTGAGCTTGGGGCATTCTTTTCCCATGTTAGCTTGGGGATTTTTCTCATGGTCTATTTTTGAGCTTGAGAACATGTCGGGATGGCTACGTAACTGACAGTTGATATCAACAGCCATAGGGCAGGCATGCATCATGTGCATTTGTTTGTTTTGTCTGCTATGCATCATTTGGGATTGCCTAACTGAATATATACCCTGCTAACTGCTATATTTGCTACTTGTACTACCTGTTTCCTACTTGTGTGTGAAACTATTTGTTTGTTTGTTCCAGCTGATTCATGGATGATGGGGGATCAGAGAAAAGGTAGATTGGTTTGGTGTTAATGCTAGAGTTTAAAGTAAGTAAGTAAGTTTAGGATACTTAGATCATTTACCCCTTTTTATGACTTCTGCTTAGAAATCAAGTTTTATAATTGTATGTTGGAGTTCTAGGATTGCATTTGGCATTTCCAAGACCTTATATATTACATGTGTGACACCTTTACCATGCTGAGAACCTCCGGTTCTCACCCCATACTGTGTTGTTATTTTTAGATGCAGGTCAAGCGGCTCCTCAATAGGCATCTGAAGGTTTTGCGGCGAAGTGGTTTACTTTGGGTCTCTTTTTGTTATTTTGATGTATATATATGTATAGTTTCTCCTCTTGTATGTAAGAATACTTTGTTTATGTACCTCTTAGAGGTTTTATGGAGAATTAGGGTTTTGAACATGTTCTTTTGGGTTATTATTATGTATATATATCTACGTATATGTTCTCCGGCCAGCCTTGGCTTCGCAAGCTGAGTTAGGAGCTAGTTATGTTGTGTTCTTGGCCCTCTACTCGTATCATCTGTACATATATGTTATTGAACTTTAGTTTTCTTCTCACGCAAGTAACCACGTTTTCTGAGGGTTGCGCTTTTGAATTTTGCGATTTTGTTTTACCCGTTTTTCAAGGCTGCTAGTTAAGTATCTCTTTCTCTATTATTATATATATTTTTATTTTTAGAGGTCATAATATCTTACTATCTTAGTCTTATGACTTAAGCATAAAATTAAGTATGGTAGGGTGATACACCGATAATATCTTTTAGGAACCTTTTTTATTAGCGACTAAATCTTTTAGGTACTGAATTAGTAGTTAATCATTTAATTAATTAAAAGATAAATTAATAGATACATAGTACTTATTAATACATTAAATATTTATAAAATGAAAATCTTGTAATTGCACTGTTCACAGGGAATGAAGAATGTTATACATCTTTTAAAACAAAAAGGTTAAGAATAAAAATAGAATACAAAATTTAACATAAATTTGTATGTACGTATGTGATTTTCACAATAGGTATAATTTGTTAGGATCGGAATATGAAAACCCTCTTTTATTACGCAACAACTATATATTTAGCGAGGAGGAGTGGTTCTGGTGGTGCTCACCTCACGGCAAGCTTTTATTTTGTCTCGAAAATAAAATAAAATAAATAATTAATATGTGACATAAATGAATTTGATGAACTAACCTACGAAAAAAAAAAAAACTAAGCTACGAGAAAACTCCTTTTTCTGCTTATTTTGGTACCCACTTCCATGAATGTTGGATAAATTTTTATCCAGTCCCCATAGAAATGCATTTGATGAATAATAATGAAAGTAAAATTGTACTAAGATGAACAAGTTGCAAAGAAGGCAAAACAAACAACATAATAACTGAAGAACAACTCCAACATGATGCAGTTGAATTGTAAGTTAATTATTTAGCTAGCTAAATTATATACTCTATTGAGAATTTAGTTAATTAAAATTTAATTAAATAATATTATTTAAATTAAAAAATTGATTAAAGATTAAAAGTTAAAGAACAACTAGTGTTTTTTTTTTTTTTTTTTGGTACAATCCTCTAAAAGATGTAGCTCACCTAAACATGATTTTAAAATCACGGAGTTCTTAGTATTTCAAACTTTCTAACTTGTAACTGAGTTTCATTTTTTCTCTCATATCTAATAACATTATAATGTCTATAAATATAATAAGAAAGTTTTGATGATTAATTTTTTTAAATAATATGTATGCTGATAATTTCATTTAATTCTCTTCATCAATAAGAAAAAACTTAATTTAATTTTTTTATTTAGGTTAACTACAAAGTTAACTATTGGTATATATAATATAGTTCACCTACCAACATCAAACATGGTACAATATTTGGATGATGAACATGATTATCACCAAATTAAGCAAACTAATATCTAAGCCTGGCCTTCAACAAATTTTCCAAACCCCAAACCTATTAGTTGCTCCATCATTGTCCTTAGGAAATTAAACCCCTTTCAGATTCAGTTCCCATCAAAGTGTACGCTGTTCCTCCCTTAGAATACACTCCAACTCTATTATCATCACCCAACTTTGACCACTACCTTTCTCCATCCGCATTGAAAGAAAAATTAAAAAAAAAAAAAAAAGAACAAAAACAGGAACAAAAAAAACAAAACTTATCATCAGTTCCCTCCAAAATCCAAAAGCCCCCACGTAAGAACTGATAACTCCACGTTCTTAAACCACCCCACATACATCCGTACCACTTCTTTTGCTAAAAGGGTAGTAGTTGTTATTAATTCTTATACGTTGGTTATTTAATTTGCTTCTATTTTTCGTTGCGCTTGTGTTTTGAACGATGGTGGAAGAAAACACAACAACAACATCAACAACAAAACATGATTGGTTCGAAACCCAAGCCGTCTTGGATTTGAAGCGTTGGTTCCAAGCAATCATATCCTCACACAAGACCCTCTTTACACTCCTATGGCTGGCGGCGTTCACCTCCGCCTTCCTGTGGCAGAGGGATGCCGTTAGTGGGTTGGTGGTGTTGCACGGTGGCGGTGAGTCTCTTAAGAAGAGTGAAAGTTCATTGTTGTATCCTAAGCTGAGGCCCGCGGGCTTCAGCTTAGTGGATTTCGGTGGCGTTGGCGATGGCGTTACGATGAACACTAAGGCGTTTGAGAGGGCGGTTTCAGAGATTTCTAAGTTGGGTGAGAAGGGTGGTGGGCAGCTGAATGTGCCGCCTGGTAGGTGGCTCACTGCACCTTTTAATCTCACCAGTCATATCACTCTTTTTCTTCATCAAGATGCTGTCATTCTTGGAGTTCAGGTTCCTTTTTCCTTCTTATTAATTTCTTGCTGGTTACTTCCATCAAATAAGATGATATATGAATCATTAAATGATTTAATTTATTTCACTGAACATATATATTTAATTGAACAATCTAACAGATCTAATTCCTTCTTGTGCTTGTTTTAGTTTGAATTCTTGACATGATTCGTGTAGTGGACTATATATATCTTATGGGACAACTTTGTTGTTTGGATTTTAAACTAATATTGACTATATAGTAATCTTTATTTTAGTTTCTTTGTTGTTTCGCTTGTGAATTTGTATTGATTTGTTACACTAGAAATTTAGGTGTTTGTGTATACCAAACATGATTTTAAGGATAGAAATTAAGAGTTAAAGCAATGAAGTGGAGGTTAATTACACATGGTAAAGTGACTTGTATTTATTTTACTAAAAATATTTTATAAACACAATATTACTAACTAAATTAGTTGCCATAATCAAACGTTTAAAATGGAATAATCAACTATATTATAGAATTTATAATCAAATATGTATTTTTATATGGTACTTAATTATTGATTATTTTTTATATTCATATAACATGGTTCATATAAAAATTAGTCAATTTTATTTTTATTTTGGGAAATAACTACTTTTTTAGGGAAAAAAATTGGGTCACTTTATAATTTATATCTCATATCGTTCAATTTACATTTTTATTATTACTAAATATATGCTGTCATCACGTCTATTTTTACCGTATGATATAAGATAAATAATACACTTTTGTCATTACTTTTCATTTTATTAATATAACCCCAATCCAATTCTTAAGCTCTTTGTTTCCTCCTTGATTTTTTTTTAATTGAAATCCAATTTCATATATTTCAAATAACCCCGCCTCCTATTTTTTAAACTCAAAACATTTTACTATGATTCAAGTTGGTCATTTATTTGATTATGCATTATGATACATATTGTTATTGATCTCTAATATCTCATAATTCTACCTTTGTAATTGACAAATCATTTAAGTAAGCTTTCACTCTTCAACCTTCCCATGATCAAGAAATTTAGCTTACCATTATTATAGGATGAAAAGTACTGGCCACTGGTGCCTGCATTGCCTTCATATGGATATGGAAGGGAGCATCCTGGCCCTCGTTACACCAGCTTGATCCATGGCCAAAATCTTACTGATGTTGTCATAACAGGTCAGAATCTTTCTCCATTCCATTCTCCTCTGCATAAAAATTTTGACATGCTTGACCCATTACTTAATAAGATAATTAACTGTTAATTCAGATTACTATCTATAAAATTTTGGTAATATTATGATATAATGTGAATATGTGATTACCTTTAGGAGGTGTAATGCACATATTCTTTATAAATTTAATTAAAAAGGGCAATGACAGATTTAAAAAATTTTGACAGTAAAAAAAATATATATATAACATGACGATAAAATAATTTTTATAATAATCTAATGTAATGTGACAAGTTTAATAACATATTGAGAATAAATAAATATTATTGTTATATACTATTAAAGAACTTTTTAAAATTTAGTGAAAATAATTGTTCCCACACTATTTCACATGAATTCCGTTCCTATTCTTCATCCAGTTTTACTCTTTACTAAAGGAATTCCAAATTTTTCACTAAAACAAATTCCAAAGTAAGATTGTTAGCGAAAATTCTTTGATAGACCGGAAGTCCTTTGGATCTGTTTATCAGCAATAGGATAATCAAACACGGTTCTCGGGTAATTAAACTCAACCATGACAAAAAAATAAAAAGGGTAATTAAACTCAACATTACCAATTTGTTCCAAATTAGTTAGGAACAGCCATGATCAGGCTAAGAAGAATACATAATAGCATAGTATTAAATATATTTAATTAATTTATCAAAAATTTATATGATTTTTACAGGGCATAATGGTACCATAAATGGACAGGGACAAACATGGTGGACAAAATATCTGCAGAAGGTTCTGAACCACACAAGGGGTCCACTGGTTCAGATCTTATGGTCTAGTGACATTCTTATAACTAACATTACTTTGCGTGACTCTCCTTTTTGGACACTTCATCCATACGATTGCAAGAATGTTACAATAAAAAACCTTACAATTTTGGCTCCTGTGTATCGTGCACCAAATACTGATGGCATTGATCCTGGAAAGTATCTTCTTCTATGAATACATAGAATTAACTTTTAGCTAGTCAATATTAGCTAATTTTAGAGTTCATAATTTGTAATTTAAAGTGCAGCGTTAATGATTTATAATTTAGAGTCTAGAATTTAATATAAATAAAGTAATTTTTAAAAAAATTGGTTATAGTTACTAGAAAGCCAATATGACTACTCTTTTCGAAAGGATTTGTTAAGCAAGACGGGGAATTTGAAACTAGGTACGCAGGTAGGAATTGGTATTATATTTCCGGAAATGTGCCATGAGGGCTGTGGATTCCTATATTTTAGATTGATATTATACTATCTGTCCTTTTATATTGAAAATTATTATTCACAATAAACATTGGTTTGTATGATAGAACAGATTCATGTGAAGATATGTTGATAGAGAACTGTTACATAAGCGTGGGAGATGATGCAATTGCCATAAAAAGTGGGTGGGATCAGTATGGAATTGCTTATGGAAAGCCTTCAAAGAATATAGTAATCCGAAACCTTGTTGTTCGATCTAATGTTAGGTAACTCCCTAACTCATCCATCTTTCTTCAGCATCAACTAACTTAACTGTGGTTTGTACAAAATGCGACAGTGCCGGCATCTCAATCGGCAGCGAAATGTCCGGCGGTGTATCGAACGTGACGGTGGAGAACATCCTTGTATGGAAATCCAGGCGTGCTATTCGGATCAAGACAGCGCCGGGAAGAGGCGGCTTCGTGCGCCAAATATCTTACAAGAATCTGACCTTTGAGAATTGCAGAGTTGGAATTGTCGTCAAAACAGACTACAACCAACACCCTGACGCCGGATACGACCCGAAAGCGCTTCCTCTTCTGGAGGACATAAGCTTCACGGGCGTCCGGGGCCAGGCAGTACGAGTGCCGGTACGGATTCAAGGCAGCCAGGACATTCCTGTTACAAATGTGACTTTTAAGGACATGTTTGTCGGATTAATTTCGAAGAGGGTGAAGAAGAAGAAACATATCTTCCAGTGTGCCTTTGTTCGTGGTCAAGTAATAGGGACTATCTTCCCTGCCCCTTGTGAGAACTTTGATCAGTACAATGAACAAGGGCAGCTAGTTAAGCATGCTGTATCATGGAATGTCACAGATATAGATTACCAAATATGAGGCCTTTTTGCATGCTTGTTGACTTCTTGTGCGTCGATGCCATAATTGGATCTCTCTATCTTATGCGTCGTATGAATCTGTATGAGTATAGCCCTCTAAAGCTGTGGTTGAGGTTTTGGTTCACTTCGAATTATTCTGATTGCAGAAAAATGCGAAAATTACAACTGATGTGACTGCAATGCAATTGTGCAAGACATTGTAATTGCAATTTTGTGGCAATGTGGCTGCAATTGTCGTTAAAGACTGCAACCTAAATGCATCCCTAATTAGGCTTCAATTTGTGTTTATATTAGTCAGTTTTGTGCAAGTTTTCTTAGATGATGAATTGTACATAGTGGAAACATTCAGATACTTGTATAAGCGGCCTTCCTATTTTTAAGGATTTATTACAAGCTAAGTTTTCGTTTTAATTTTGTGGCCTTGACCTTGATGCATACACAAGTGAGCGCATATAGAGAAAGAATTGTGTTTGTTTCGAATATTTTAACAATTTTTTTACCTAACCAACAAGGATTCTACCAACTTTGTTTAGTGAAAGTATCTTTATAGATGTGTTTAATAAAAGTGTATTTTTTATGTATGTGTCTAATAAAAGTGTCTTTATAGATGTATCTTTCGTATATATTCCTTTATACACGTGTCTCCTTATAATAATTAATTATTATTGATAATAAGTTGACAAATAGTATATTGGTACCTTATGCTTTTTCATATTTTAACTAGTGTTTATGAAATAGTTATAACCCTTCAATTTTATCATAATAGTTAAAAATTATATTAATACACTTTAAGTATTATAAAAAATAAAAATATTTTATACATACAAACAATCAATCATTAAATTAATTATTATATATTTATATATAAATACATATATTGTTTAAGCCATTTTATTTACCAACAAAGTTCACATATTAATAAAATTACTGGATTCTAGACAAAAAATTGCTCAATATAGATATAAAGAAGACATTGAAAGAAAGAGCTAAGATTCATCATGGAAAGAACAAAAGAAAACTAGAGGAACATTCTCTCCGAAAAAAAGAGAAGAAATCATGGCTGGTTCTATGGTGGTGAAAATTAAATATATTTGGATCTTGGTGGTTCAAGTAGAATCTTTCATCTTAACCATTAAAAAATAGTGATAAATGGTTTAGATTAAATTATTATTATATATTAAAAATTATAATAATATAAAGTAAAATTTTGATTTTACTTCTTTATTCTTTTTTTTTAACTTATTTTCTCTTTGTCCTATCATTCATTTTGCTATCTTTTTCTTTTGATAGAAAATGAAATTTGATTATTAATATTTTTTTTAATTAATGTGACCTCTGAATCAAAAATAGAAGCTCCTAAAAAAACATGCATCACCTACTTATTATGGATATGAAGCATCCATAGCACTTTTGACCAAGTAAACTCGTCGTTTATTGAGGTTTAGTCTAAAATACAACATATTGGATCTGTGACGTGGCAGGCAAGACATTGAAATTATATATTAGTTACTATTTAACAAGACACAACCCAATTATCAAGGATCAGTTTCAGTTTGGTGTTAAAAATTGTATAGAAACTAATTATTACTTTTTACCACTGTTTTTATTCCAAACCAGTTTATGAAATCTATGATTGTGGAGCATTGAATTGGAGCAAAGGAACCTTGTCCTAACCATATAAAAAGGAAAAAATAATTATTATTAATAATATTGTTAATAATGTTGGTTGTAACTTGTAAATATTGGCCCGATGGTGGTTATTATTGTAAAAAAAATAAGAGGAAGAAGATGATACTTAAGTAATTTATCTTATTTTTTAATTTTTTTTATTTGAACCACCAAGATTCTTAATATATCTTTTTTTACCTAAGACAAAGTTAGAAATCATTACATTTCTCTTGTGAAAGAGGAACAAAATATATCTTCCCAAACTCTCCAACAAAGCAAATCATCATCATATAAAAGTGAACGCGGATCCAATTGAATTGGATATAATTAATAAAATTTCGATCCAATCCGCACTAAAATTATCGAATCGAATCTTAGATATATCGGTAAAACATATAAATATTTTAAAAAAATTATTTTTATTAAAAAAATATCAATAATTTTTTTCATTCTTTTAAATATATTTTTTTAAAAATATTATTAAATATATATTTTTTTAAATAATAAAAATAAAATAATACAATATATATGATAATTATTAATTGAAATAAAATGTAAAAAAAAATATTTACTTATTTATTTATTTATTTTTTGTGGATGTGCGAATCGGATATGTAGATACCTACATGATATTCACAATCTGATTTTATTAGAGTGCAAATTGAATCGGATCCGATAGCCTTGCAGATCATATCAATATCTGTAATTTTTATATCAAATTCAGATAAAGTACGGATATCCAGATCGAATCCGATCCATAAATACCCCTATATATATATATATATATATATATATATATATGACTTATCTCCTCTCTTCTCTCTTTCAATTCAATTCTAGTATATTATTATTGTGAATTGATTTGTGGGATAGAGTTTCAGACTTTCAGTGGCAAGCAAAACGGTACTGGTTGATGAAATCTCCGCTACTACCAAGCTAATTTGAAGAAAGGAATTGAGATTTAATCCTAAAAAAGAGAGCAGCGGAAAAATCAGAAATTAGAACAAACACAATGCCCACCATATCCCTTCCCATTCATAACCAAATCAAATTAAAGTACTTTGGTGAAATTTTAATGTATTGATTCATTGATTGTAACCAATAGGTACCACTATCAAACTCATATTACGCTAAGTAGACATCCAATGATCATGTTCAACATTACGCTTATTATAGCACCAACACCACATTGATAAAAAATAAAATAAAATCCAACTAATAACCAAGAAAAGGAATGAGAAAAGAGGCGAGGCAGACGGGAGAACGAAGGCGGAGTAGAATACAGGAGGCCATAGCGGCGGAAAAACACTGTGACAAGTGGTGGCGACGGCTTAGCAGAAGCACAAGTAAAACCACAAAAGGACATCAATGATAATTGTATTTTACATTAATGTTAGCACAAATTAAGCTAATTTATTTACAATCTAACTGAATATATATCTTATAGATATGTATTTATGTTCATTCTTCTAAATTAACAATGCCCTATATATATATGCATCAATTATTACTACTAGTCTACTATGCAATAATCAGAGTATGCAAGACATAGATAATAATCCACTTTCTTTAAATATGAATTTTCTTTTCCTCTGCAAACATAGCAGAAAAGGAAGAAAATAATCTTTAACTTGGTTGGGAAAAACCAAGCATAATTGTAGTGATTTAAATCCTAATTGAAAAACCAAGCATAATTTCCACAAATGCTCATTGAAACCTTAAAACCTAAAATAATAGCATTTTGATAAATTGAAAGGGTTGGTTGTACCTTGTCTACACTTTTATTAAAATTTGGTCAACACTTAATCAATAAAAGAAAAGTGAATAATCACATACACCATTAAATATAATTTTACATTATTAAAAATATTAATGATAACTAATTAATGACTACAAATCACAAAACATGCTAGTGTCTAACACTCCTCCTTTGTCTAAACTATAAACCTAAATTATGATAAACCAAACAAAAATATATTTTGGAATATGAAATGATCACACCTCCACAAATTTATATTTCTAATCAAATTTCATAAACAATATAATCAAATTTTATGGATAATTAATATAATCAAACTTAATTCACATTTGTAATCAAACTTTATAAATAATATAATTGAATTAGCTTTATATTTATTAGCATCCCAACAAGCATTAACTTTAAACCCAGAAACTGTGTTTGTTAAGTCGCTTTATAATTTTTATATAACACAAAAATAATTATAAAGTGGTTAAATTGTGATAAACCGGTTCCATTTTTGAAGGAATCGTGTTTGAATCTCTATAATAATTATTTTGGAATTATTTTTAAAAGAAATGTGTGAGAGACCAAAACAGTTACTGTAAAAGAGACAAAGGTCACCAAATCCGATTGATTTATATATTGGTATTTTTACAAAACATGTGCAAGAGATTGATAAAAAGGAATAGCTATTGTTAGAGAGATTAATTAGAGAAATCAAAGTCACTCAATTCTTTTTATATGTAGGTTAGAAAATAAAATTACGAATTGGGGTATAATGATAAGTGGTTTTTAATATTTATACAAAGTTTAATTATGCCATTGTAAAATTTATGGTTAATATCTCAGTTTTTCTCTAAATTATTGTTGTCAAGAATAATTTTTTATTATACATTATTTAAATAAAACAAAAAATATATAAAAAATATTATACGATAAAAATTATATTTAACGACATCAATTAGAAGAAAAAAATTAAAAAGATTTATCTTCTATTCTTTTCTATATAGATCCATTTGTGGTTTATTTCGATGTGTTCTGATCGAAGGAAGTAATCGTCCCTATGTGCCACATTATTATGAATTGTAGATAAAAATACATTGAATAATTGTAATAGATAGTATTTTTAGATTTAGATATAGAAGATGGCTATAACTATAAACTCTTGACCTATAATGAGCCAAATGTCAATGAAACTATGAAAGATAATAAGTATGTGTAATGTGATACACCTAATCGTACTCTAACGAAGATCAAAATTATTGATACACTTCTCGTTGCTACATGGTAGACACGAGGCTTACAATGCAAGGTCCTTCAAGGAAGAATGAAGAGGAGTTAGAAGGTATCATTCAAAAACCAGGATTCAAAAGCTGTAAAAGATCCGAAGGTCTCTCCAAAGTATTCTGAGGACCTTATATACTAAAGAAAAAAACTAAACCTAATTATTTAATTCAAAACAAAATAAAATCAAATCTAATCTTTCACATTAAATTTTGAACTTTGCATCTTTTCTTCCAGGTTAGAGTAGTTCCAAATTGCATTCTAAATGCCCTTGAAGTGACAAAAAAGATTAATTGTGAAGATTGGGCCAAGTGACACGCTTTCTATGTGAATGCCACGCTTTTGTATGCAAGGGACGCGATTCTTGGGTGTTGGTTTCCATTGGCGTGCAACGCCCTCCATTGGGCGTGTGAAACGTCCATCATCTCTTGTTGGTGTGTAACGCCCTTGTATTCTGGTACCTGGACTTAAAGTGGAGCCTTTAAGACACTCCTCTAGAAATTTGGCCCGGCGTGTAATGTCAGGTTGTGGCGTGCGACACGCCACACAATGAAACATGATCTTGGAGGGTGAAACACGGCGTGTGACACGCCAAGAAGGTGGCGTTTCACACCTAAAATAATGCATGAAAGGCAGCCTTCGAAGGCGTGCCATCCCTGTACGCCCGTTCTTTTGTGGCGTGCTGCACGCCAACTGTTCACCATGTCGTGCGTACGCGTGAGGGATGCATACGCGTGACCCTGCAAAAATCCTTGATTGCACGTACGCCTGAGGCATGCATACGCGTGAGTCTTCAAATTCCCATGCGTTGTGCGTACGCGTGGGGCATGCATACACGCAAACGCTCAAAATTCAGGTGTTGCGCGTACGCTTGAGGCATGCGTACGTGCGAGTTCTGTGTCGAAGGCATTTCAAAATGGCACGCCCACTATTCCTGGCGTGTTACAAGACATGCATGCAACGTCCAGGGGCCTTCTTTTCATCTGGAGTGTGACACGCCACTTCCTTAGCGTGTTGCACGCCCATTTCTCACTCAAATGGCCTCGAATCAAATCCTCTGGAAAGTTAGCCCAGCGTGCAACATCGTGTCTTGGCGTGTTGCATGCCCATGTTCTTCATTGGGCATTTGAAATGCCGATTTCTCGACGTGTCATACGCCACCAAACAATGGATTCTGGGATTGGATGAGGGGGCGTGTGGAATGCCTAAGTGTGGCGTGTAACGACCTTCATGCTTTGCACTATCCTCTTCTCTGTTTCCTTGGCCTGGCGTGCAATGCCCTTCTGTGGCGTGTGACACACCAGGTCTCTGTCTCCATCTTGGGGCGTGTTGCATGCTACCTGTCTGGCATGTGGCATGCCAGCCCTCTGTCTCCTATCGGATGCTTCTCTGGTTGCTTTCTTTTACTTGTACTTTACTCCTCTTTCACCTTCATTTTTCTGTAATTGAATCACAAACCAAAGGACTCAAAGTACTAATAAAATTTCATATAAAACACATGATAAACAAGCAACAAGTAGTGAATTCTATCTAGAAATATATAAGAAAAGTACTTAAGATGCTCATGCATCATGGATCTTCATAGCTTTCAAGTTATCTCTTCTTCTTCATTATGAGTTTACATTAAATTTTCTATTTTTCAGTGTTCATCTTTCTTTGTTTTTTTCAATGAAAAAAAAAAGAATTAAGTGAAGAATCAACAAAAGCCATTGAGAGAAAAGGTAAAGAGAGTTATAAGAAAAAGACAGAAAATTATGTCAAAACTCTTTTGTTTGTTTTTCTGTTTTGTACCATGATCTTGAGGGGATTTTCTTACTAAGATAGGTGAGCACTTAGTGGTTGCAACTCTAGGGAGAGAATCTAGTCAAATCTAGCTTGGGTAAAAACTGGGTTTGTCCCAAATAGGATTGGATTAAATCCTAGAAAAATTGGTGTTTGTAAGCATTGTGAAAAATAGTGAAAATTCCACAACTGTTATGGGGAGACTGAATGTAGGTCACATTGCGCAAAGTGGCTAAACCAAGATACATGGCTGTGTGATTATATCTTCTCTACTCTTCTTTTGTTTTATTTCGATATGAGACAATAAAAATATCTCTATTGTAAAATAAATAATTAAGGAAGATATAATATAAAATAAGAAAATGTAAATAAAAATTCTAGAATTAATATAATTAGCTCAATAAAGATGATTCATATATGTGTTTACTCAATATTATATGAAGTAATGTGTATATATATATATATATAAAAGTGAGAGAGATATATATATATTATAGTAAGAGAGAGATATTGCTCAGCAAAGAAAGAGAGAGAATTATTATTGCTTACTTTTATTATTGTTGTGTCAAAAACCTCAGCCTTATTCCCCTATTTATACATGTGCAAGGTTTTACTTTTTCAAATGTTGGAAAACATGCACCGCTTATTCTTTAAAGTTTGTACTTCCCAATAGTACTTGAATAGATTATGCTGAGTAGACATTGAATGGATATATGGACATCCATATCGTAACACTCCCCCTTGGATGTCCATTTAGGATTATGCCTCGTTAAAACCTTACTAAAGAAAACCTAATGGAAAAACTTTAGTGAAGGAAAAAGAGTACAATATCCTTTGTGATGGGGACTGCCTCATTAAAAACCTTGTCAAGAAAAATTCAATGGAAAAAACCTAACAAAGGAAAAAAGAGTACAGTCTCCCCCTCTTGTTGACATCATTTAATGTCTCAAAATCGGCGCATCCCAATCTCATGTACCAATCTTTCAAAGGAGGATTTTGGGAGTAACTTTGTGAATAAATCTACCAGATTGTCACTTGAGCGGATTTGTTGGACATCAATTGTCCCTTGATTTTGAAGATCATGAGTGAAGAAGAATTTGGGAGAAATATGCTTTGTTCTATCACCTTTGATATATCCGCCTTTAAGTTGAGTAATACATGCTGTATTATCTTCAAACAGGACAGTTGGAGCTATTTTCTGATCAATCAATCAGCATAATGACAGAATATATTGGATCAAACTCCTCAGCCAAAAACACTCTCGACTAGCTTTATATATCGCTAGTATTTCAGCATGATTAGAGGATGTTGCTGCAATCGTCTGTTTTGTGAACCTCCATGATATAGCTGTACCACCATGTGTGAACAAGTATCCTGTTTGAGATCTTCCTTTATGTGGATCAGATAGGTATCCAGCATCTGCATAGCCAACTAATAATGATTTGGATTCATATGGATAAAACAATCTCATATCAACCGTTCCATGAAGATATCGAAAGATTTGTTTGATTCCACTCCAATGTCTTCTGGTTGGAGAGGAACTATATCTTGCTAGTAAATTTACAGCAAATGATATATCAGGTCGTGTATTATTAGCAAGATACATTAGCGCTCCAATGGCACTAAGATATGGTACTTAAGGACCAAGAATATCTTCATTCTCTTCTTTAGGACGGAATTGATCCTTTTCCACATCCAAAGATCTTACGATCATTGGGGTACTCAAGGGATGTGACTTATCCATATAAAATCTTTTCAAGATCTTTTCTGTGTATGTCGTTTGATGAATAAAGATCCCATTTTTCTATGCTCGATCTGTAGGCCGAGACAAAATTTAGTCTTTCCAAGATCTTTCATCTCAAACTCTTCTTTTAGAGTTTTTATAATTGTTGGAATCTCTTCAGGAGTCCCAATGATATTTAAATCATCAACGTACACAGCAATTATAATGAATCCAGATGCAGTTTTCTTTATGAAAACACAGGGGCAAATATCATCATTCTTGAATCCGTTTTTGGCCAGATACTCAGTAAGACGATTATACCACATTCGTCCAGATTGCTTAGACCATATAAAGATCTTTGCAATTTGACTGACTATAACCCTTGCGAATATTCATTAGATGGTTTAGATATCTTTAGTCCTCCAAGGACTTTCATATAGATATCCCGATCTAATGAGTCGTATAAATAGGCTGTTACGACATCCATTAAGTGCATATGCAGTTTATGATATGCAGATAAACTGACCAAATAACGTAATGTTATCGCATCCACTACAGGGGAATACGTTTCTTCATAATCTATATCGGGCCTTTGTGAAAAACCTTGTGCCACAAGTTAGGCTTTGTAGCGCACAACTTCATTTTTCTCATTTCGTTTTCTCACAAATACCCATCGGTATCCAACAGGTTTTACATCTTCAGGTGTACAGGTCCAAAGACTTCACGTTTTGCAAGTGAGTCTAATTCAGCCTTCATGGCTTCTTTCCATTTTGGCCAATCATTTCTTTGTCAACATTCTTCAACTGATCTTGGCTCAAGATCCTTACTTTCATGCATGATATTTAATGCCACATTATATGCAAATATTTCATTGACAATTGTCTTATTTCGGTCCCATTTCTCTCCTGTAAAGACATAATTTATCGAGATCTCGTCATTTTTACAATTTTCAGGTACCTGAATGTCTTCTGGCATTAAAATTATATCAGAATTTTGGACAACTGCAGGTGTCTTTACTATATCTTTTTCAACAGGAATAGTATTTACTTCTTTTCTCTTTCGAAGATTTTTGTCTTTGAAACCGACAGACCTGCCACGCTTCTGGCGTGTATTTGCTTCGGTGGCAATTTGTCCAACTGGGACATCAATTCGAATTGGGGCATTTTCCGCTAGTATATACGATTTCGTTATCCTTTTTGTATCGAAAAATACATCAGGCAATTCATTTGCTATTTTTTACAAATGTATAATCTTTTGAACTTCTAGTTCACATTGCCCTGATCGAGGATCTAAATGCATCAACAATAATGCATTCTAATTAAGTTCCTTTTCAGGAAGCTTATTTTCTCCCCTTAATGTTGGAAATTTTGATTCATCAAAATGACAATCCGCAAATCGGGCTCTAAATACATCTCCAGTTTGTATCTCAAGATACCTCAATATAGAGGGAGAATCATATCCAACATATATTCCTAATTTTCTTTGGAGTCCCATTTTAGTGCGATTAAGTGGTGCAATGGGAACATATATCGCACACCCAAATATTCTTAAATGGAAAATATTTAGCTGCTAGCCAAAAGCTAATTGCATAGGAGAAAACTGATGGTAACTCGTTGGCCTCAAACGAATAAGTGCTGCGGCATGTAAAATAGCATGCCCCCAAACCGAGGTTGGGAGATTTGTTCTCATAAGTAAGGGTCTAGCAATTAATTGGAGGCGTTTAATAAGTGATTCTGCTAACCCATTTTGTGTGTGAACATAAGCTACTGGATGTTCAACACTTATTCCATTAGCCATACAATAAGCATCAAAAGCTTGGAAAGTAAATTCACCAGCATTATCAAGACGAATTGCTTTGATTGGATTTTCTGGAAATTGTGCTTTTAATCGAATAATTTGAGCCAGTAATCTCGCAAACGCCAGGTTGCGAGAAGATAATAAGCACACGTGTGACCTTCTCGAAGATGCGTCTATTAGAACCATAAAATATCTAAAAGATCCACATGGTGGATGAATAGGTCCACATATATCACCTTGAATCTTTTCTAGGAATTCAGGGGACTCAAATCCAATCTTTACTGGTGATGGCCTTAAAATTAACTTCCCTTGAGAACACGCAACACAACAAAATTCACTAGTTTTAAGAATCTTCTGGTTCTTTAGTGAATGTCCATGTGAGTTTTCAATAATTCTCCTCATTATGGTTGTTCTTGGGTGACCCAATCTATCATGCCAAGTTATGAATTCATTTGGGCTAGTAAACTTCTGATTTACAATGGCATGTGATTCAATTGCACTAATCTTGGTATAATACAACCCAGATGAAAGTGAGGGTAATTTTTCTAATATAATTTTCTTATTTGAATCATGAGTTGTGATACATAAATACTCATGATTTTCCTCATTCATTGTCTCAGCATGATATCTATTTCGGTGAATATCTTTGAAACTCAACAAGTTCCTCATGGACTTGGTAGATAATAGTGCATTATTTATTATAAATTTTGTTCCTCCAAGAAACAAAATTATAGCTCTTCCGGAGCCTTCTATCACATTGCCTGAGCCAATAATAGTATTAACATATTCCTCTTTTGGCACAGGATGGCTAAAATATATATCACTTTTGAGAATGGTGTGCGAATTTGCACTATCCGCAAGGCATACATCTTCATTATATATCCTTGTCATTTTCTTCAAAGACAAATAATAATAATAAAATGAGTAGTTGCACAGTTAAATTGAATACTTGATCGAAATTATTTTTCTAAGAAACACTGTACATAAAAATAATGTCATATACTAAAATTTTATTTTAAAACTTGACACATTTAATTATTTCAAAATTCATAAACATTAATATTTCATTATTTATATACATCACATTTGAAACTTAAATACATAGAAAATAAAACTTAACAATAAGTTCTTTACATTATTTATTTACATAGATACTTAACAATCCCACATATTAAACTATTCCATCATTGATCAAATGACCAATATTTCCTTCAGGATTGATAAACTACTATTTTGTGGTTTATCCTGTGCTAATTTGAGTGGTTTTTATCAACTCTTTACTCACTTATTCATATGATTTGTATGATTTTACAATTCCTTCCTAGTTTTGTTTTATGATTGAAAACTTGTTTCCTAAGCCTTTAATTTGTGTATTTTAATTCCCCTTTATACCATTCGATGCCGTGATCTGTGTGTTAAGTGTTTCAGGCTTTATAGGGCAGGAATGGCTTAGAGGATGGAAAGGAAGCTTGCAAAAATGGAAGGAACACAAGAAACTAAGGAGATAACCAGCGAGCATCGACGCGCACGCATGGCTCACGCGTGCGCGCGATTTGGAGAAATTCACAACGACGCGTGTGCGTACCTGACGCGTACGCGTGGAAGTGAATTTGCACAGCGACGCGTGCGCCTTCTTGATGCATACGCATGACACGCGAAGATGACAAGCGACGCGTACGTGTGACTGATGCGTACGCGTGACATGCGCGATCTACAAAAATCACAGAAAACGCTGGGGCGATTTTGGGCCAAGTTTGGACCCAGTTTTCAGCCCAGAAACACAGACTAGAGCCAGGAAACAGTAGAGATTCAACACACATTCTCATTACGCATAGTTTTAGTTTAGTTTTTGAATCTTAGAGAGAATTCTACTACTTCCTCTAGGGTTCCTTTACATTCATAGATTTCTACTTTCATGTTTTTGCTTTTGGATATTGAGAAGAGTCATTACCTCCGTAGAAGTTTCATTATTCTAGTTTGTTTTCTTACTCCTTTACTTTTTACTGCCCATTAACCCTGTTTGGATAAGTATGTTGCATTTTGGGATTTATTAATGAAAAGAACCATTTTTACTTTTAATTAATTTTTAATTATTGTTTATCATGTCTTCCTTTTATTCCCTTTTTAATTCTGTGAAAGTTATATTCATGTTAAAGGAGTAGTTTCCTAACTTGATTGGGAGTTGATTAGGAGGAGAATCTTGAGTTGGAATACTCAAGTATTAATCCTAATTGGAAGTTGATGGCTAACAACTCTAGTCTCTAACTCTAATCCTTTCTTAGGAGAGGATTGGGACCTGCGATAGAGTTGGTTAGTTAGTTACTTGACTTTCCCTTATTGATTAAGGGATGACCAAGTAGAACAACAACCTTTTATTATTACACTTGGGAAATTCAACAAGGATAGAAATTCCAATTAATCTTCTTCCGGTCAAGGCTTTTAATTGAATTATATAAATTCTCTCGTTAATTCCCATTGCTTCTATTTACAATTATTTATTTTTCTTTTTCTCAAACTCAAAAATCTCTTGGAAAATCTCTGACCAATAAGATGCACTCTTTTGTCAACTCGTTGGGAGACGACCTGGGATTCCTACTCCCAGTATTTTGTTCTTAATTTTGTGATAACTCTTTTCTAAATTGATAAGCAGGATTTTGCTAGTTAAGAACTGTACTTGCAACGTATTTCTTCTATTAATTTCTTAATCGGCCAATTTCTGTCACGTCAATTTTTGGCGCCGTTGCCGGGGAATCGCAAACGTGTGCCTTATTATTGGTTATTGTAAATATTTGCTTTTGCTTGTTTATTTGTTTTTGTTTTTGTTTTTTTGTTTTTTAATTTTTATTAGCTACGATGAATTTTCACCCCTGTCGCTTTGAGTTTGGTTCCAATGTTGTTATAAGGAATGGAAGCTATAATGAGAATAGGTATCAAGGTTGGAAGAATCAAAGATGGGAGGAGCCACGAGGATTTGATCAACCTCCTTGGCAACAACCCCCTCCAATGCGTTATCACCAACAACCATTCTGTGATGCATACCAAGATAATAGTTATGGTGGACCCTTCCGTGACAACCAACCTCCACCAAATTACTATGGTCAAGAGCCATTCCAGGGAGCGTACCAAGATGATGAATATGGTGGACCCCCTTGTAGTTACCAACAAGCCCCACCATATGCTTATGAACCGCCTCCCCAACATACCTTTGAACCACCATACTCACAAGCACCTTACCACCAAACACCCCATATGACCCTGATCCACATCCACCATACCAACCACCATGTGACCCATATGAACCATACATAGAACCACCCCAATCCCCAAACAATTGCCCCCCTTCAACTTCCTATGACGAGATACTTCAATCTCTTGCACAAGGACAAAAGACCATGGAGAACACACTTAACTCTACCTTAAATGGTCTAACCTCTGCTTTACAAGCTCTCGCCTCACGGATTGGATCATTGGATACCCCCAACAATCAACCCTCAAGCTCTAGCGCACTTCCTTTTCAACCACATAATGATCTCTCCATCCCATCACCACCCTCCATGGTAGAGCACCCACATCCATCAATCCAAGAGCAAGATGATCCCAGTTATGCTATTGACATGGAACAAGAAAGAAGGAATCATCTTCGTGAATCCATACTTCATAAGAAGCTGGAGGAGGCCCTAAGGGTAGCGGTAGGAGAGACCCTTGAAGATGAAAGACTAGTTGAAAGGAGTTGTCATGGAAAGAAAATCATCAAGGAGGAGTACGATTTTATACTTAAACAACTGGACAAAGCAGCAATTATTGAAAAGGAATAAGTGGTTGCAGACTTAGGAGATGTTGAACCTTCATTGGAAAGTCCAGTCATAGAGCCTCCTTCCAAGATGTTTGATGTTGATGTCGAGGAGGGTGTACAACCTCCAAGGCATAGCATGGTTGAAGACTTTGAGGAGGTTGATCAAGAGATGGAGATTAAAGAAGAAGAGGCACAACCTCCCATGCCCTTGGTAAGCAATGAAGAAGAGACTGAATTGGAAAAAAACTACCAAGAGGAAGAGGTTGAAATTGAAGAGGCCTGCAAAGAGGTGGAAGTTGTCAAGGAGAACACAAGGGAATGGAGCTTGAAATCACCTTGCCAAAGCTGTTGGAGACCTTTCCCCCCAAAGCCATCACCATCCATTCCTTCATTCAAGTGGGTAAATCTTTCATCTCTAAGCTTAATTAGCCCACTTGAATATGCTTTGCTTGAGACAGATGGTCAGCTTCGAGCTCTTTGTGGCTTTAAGAGTAAGAGGGAGATGGTTAGTGGTTGGCAACACAATCCTAGATTCATTGTGGTAGGAAGCTCACGGCTGAATTATCATGGTTGGAAGAATACTAAATTGTATGGGTCGAAGAAGCTGTTTGGATACCTTAGTGAGAATTCGGATTACCTGCCACCCTGATGGAATCATGATGATCAACAAGAAGACGGGTGCAAAATCAAGGTTTGGGACTACGGAATTCAGTCTAGCAATCAACACTCTTGGAACCTTGTCACTTGCTTTAACTTGCTCGAAGGCTTTAAGTGCCTGGTTTGGGATCCCGGAGACTATTGCAATTGCAAACATTGGTGGAGATTCCTGGATGAGTTCAAGCATAAGCCGCCTTGACAAGAAGCTCACCAAATGTCCAACTTAAGGACTTTAACTAAAAGTGCTAGGTGGAAGACAACCCACCATGGTATGATCTTTCAATTTTATTTTATTTTTATTAGTATCCATTCATGATTTCTGCATATTCATCTGCATCTGCATTCTGCATTTTGCATTCGGCATTCTATAAAAAAAAGGGCAAACCATGCGTGCGCGCAGGCCACGCATGGGTGTCGATTGCAATTTCGCTCTCTCATCCAACGAACAGAAAGTTGTGATGGAATGATGCAGCTGGTGTGCTCTGCGCACAATTCGACCTATGACGCGTGCGCGTCTATGACGTGTGCGCTTCATCTACCACAAGGGAAATCTACGCGTACGCGTCAAGCACGCGCACGCGTGGCTAGGAAAATCGGCGTAAATAGCATGTTGGACAGAAAGTTGTGCTGCCCCAGGGACGGATCCAGAAATGATATTATGGGGGGGGGGGCCAATAACACATATAATATTAAAAATTATGTAAAAAAGGTATATAATATAAGATATATTATAAAAATATACAGATAGAGAATATATTTTAAAGTAAAAGAAATATGTGTATACTTTTTAATTACTAATGAAGTGGTCGATTCTTCGTATCATAAAATTCACCGATAATAGAATTTGTGTTAAAATTTTTAACAATTTTCTTTTCAATATAATTAAAAGACAATTAGCAAGAAATTCATCTTTTATTTTGTTTTTAAGTTATCTTTCACAATATTCATAATCTAAAAAAGATCTCTTAATTGTAGCAGTTGAAACGGAGAGAATTAATACCAAACGAATAAAAAAAACGGCCACAAGAAAAAAAAGAATTCACTTTATGAGATTTAAAAATTTTTATTTAATTAAAAAATATTAATAATAATATCTTTTTCAGATTTTTTTAATATTGTTACTTATTTTTTAGATATTAAAAATTATTAATATTTAAATTAGACTGAACTTTTATTTATATTAGACTAAATACTAAATATTTTTTTTAAAAAAATTAAATTATACATAATAACTTATTACTATTAAAAAAAGTTGGGGGGCCAAGGCTGCCACTCGCCCCCCCCCCTTTATGTCCATCCCTGGCTGCCCCCACGCTGGAACTGTGCTAGAGGCACAAGGTCATCCACGCGTGCGCGTCCCTAACGCGTGCGCGTCCTTTTACTTCCAAGACCACCCACGCGTATGCGTGGGCGACGCGTACGCGTCGCATGGCGAATACAGTTCTCACGCGCACGCGTGCCTTGCGCGCGCGCGTCGCGTCCCAACTTTTCATTCCCTTCTCCTTTCTTCCTTCATTCTTCTTATTGCATTTAATTACTTTTCTTTATTCAACAATTTTTCTCTTTCATGCTTAGTTATTTATGGTTTTCTTTTCATTCTTTTCTTTTTTTTTTCATGCATTTTTATGTTGGTGTTGGAGTTTTATTTGAGTCTTATATTATTATACTTGAACTTGTGTATATCATCAAGAGTAATTTGACAATTAATATTAATCTTTGGATTGCATGCATGTTGAAATTCTTACCTTCCCTAATATATTTTACATACATACCAAGTGTTTGTGAAAAGCCCGTATGGCATTATGCATTCTTAATTATTCTATCCTTCTACTCTAATGCCTGTTTTTCACAAAACCCTTTCAATATTTTATTAATTAAATATAATTGTCAATACAAACGTTATTGTTAGTTTGTTACGAGTGATAATACATTTTGGCTTTTAATGCTTGATCTACGCTACTCATACCTTTGCCAGCATGCCAATAAACATCTTGCATTTAATTGCCTCAATTTATCATGCTTATTTCCATTGATGTCCTAATTGCATGGAGTCGCGACCATGTGTTAACGACATTCTTCTTTACCTTGGCATGATTATCACTCGTAATACCCTCTTCCTTGCTCTATCCCTTTGAATTCATGCCCCTCTCTTTTCTCCCTTTTCAGGATGGCCACCAGGAAGGGTACAGAGAGAGCCTCTAACAAGCAACCGGCGAGGAGAGGAACAAAAATCACAAGCACCTTCAACAAATTAGCTGCTCCCTCAGATACTTCAGAGGTTGGACCGGCTAGACCGGCAGGCAAAGCGAATGGAGCACCGTAACAAGCGCCGATTTACATACCTCAAGGAGCTGATTGTTGACAACCACCTACCTGAAGAAGATCCAGAAACTCCGAACTCCACCTCACCTACCAGCACCGGGAGCCATGACGACCCCGACTGTGGAGATGCTGTTACCAACCCCCTTTGTTCCTGACTGATGGCACCGAGGACGGTGCCAAACTTTAAGTATGGGGAGGTCAGTCCTTGACTTCCGGAGGTAACTTTTCTCTCTTAACACCAACAATTTGACTTTTTCTTTTGTCATATAGGATAAATTGCATAGTAATAAGTGTTTGCATGCAGGTTCCGCTTGGTTGAAAAAATAATAAGTTTCTTTTTAAGACCCTATTTTTGAAAAAATTTTACTAATTCGAATTAAAATTTTGTGTTAAATTTGTTTGAAGCTGTATTTGGAACATGAATTATAGCTAAGAACACGCAACCTATGAGACTTGAGCTTATTTATATGGTTACATTATTTAACCATAATATTTTTTCTTGTGTGTTTTCTTCTCTATGATTGTAATCTATGCTTTGTTCCATTCTATATGTCCATTGTTTAGTATATTTACATGCTTGCATATGATTGAGGCCATCATTTGTTATTAGCTCACTTATCCCAAATAGCCTACCCTTTGAATCACCTTTGTTTGCCACTTTGAGCCTATTAATCCCCATTTGTTCTATATTTTACCACATCACTAGCCTTAAGCGGAAAAATAATTAATTACCCTAAATGAATCTTTGGTTAGCTTAAGATAGAGATTGTGTGTCAATTAAGTGTGGGAAACTGTGGGAGCTTGGGTTGATGAAAGTATACAGTGTTTCATTGACAAAATGTTGGAAATTTGGGTACCTACTCATGTGAGACCAGAAAAATTAAAAACTCATGTGCATTGATATGTCATGTTTGCTTTCATAAAAAATATATATATATAAAAGCAAGTGAATAAGGGGACAAAATTACCCCAATGTTAAGTTTAATAAAAGATCAATGCATATGTGATAAAATTAAAGAAAAGTTGGTACATGAGTATGTGATGCAAAAGTGGGAATTATGGGTAGCTAGGCATGATTTCAGGATTTTATAAGAGTGTACGTATGTTAGGTGATAGCTTAGGTTACTCAAAGATTCAATTTATAGCTCACTTTGCCTTACATATATCCTCACCCTTACCTTAGCCCCATTACAACCTTGAAAAAGACCTCATAATGTTTGCATTGGTGCATTAAATAATTGTTGATTGGTTAGATGAAGAACAAAATTTTAGAAAGCATGACTAGAGAAGACTAGAGTGGACTACCCTATACACTTGAGAGATTAGAGTGCACATACACTACCAGTGAGGGTTCAATGCTTGATTCTATATTTCGTGCTTTCATGAGCTATCTTCTTACAAGTTTACTTGTCTTTTATTGTATGATTTGAATTAGTGAAATTTGATTTATGTTTTTCTTGGAGAACTTGTTTACTTTTAACCAAGTGGACAGAAACATCTTAGCATATAGTTGCATTCATACATAGGTTGTATTGCATTGCATTGCATGAGTCTTACTTTCCCCTATTCATTCTTTCTATCTCCTTGAGGTTAGCATGAGGACATGCTAATGTTTAAGTGTGGGGAGTTTGATAAACCACTATTTCATGGTTTATCTTGTGCTAATTTGAGTGGTTTTTATCAACTCTTTACTCACTTATTCATACTATTTGCATGATTTTACAATTCTTTCCTAATTATGTTCTATGATTGAAAACTTGCTTCCTAAGCCTTTAAATTGTGTATTTTAATGTCCTTTCATACCATTCGATGCCGTGATCTGTGCGTTCAGTGTTTCCAGGCTTTACAGGGCAGGAATGGCTTAGAGGATGGAGAGGAAGCTTGCGAAAATGGAAGGAACACAAGAAACTAAGGAGATAACCAGCGAGCATCGACGCGCACGCATGGCTCACGCGTGCGCGCAATTTGGAGAAATTCACAGCGACGCGTGCGCATACCTGACGCGTACACGTGGATTGAGATTTGCACAGCGATGCGTGCGCGTACCTGACTCGTACGCGGGACACGCGAAGATGGCCAGCGATGCATACGCGTGACTGACGCGTACGCGTGACATGCGCGACCTGCAGAAATCGCAGAAAACGCTGGGGGCAATTTTGGGCTGAGTTTGGACCCAGTTTTCGGCCCAGAAACACAGACTAAAGCCAGGGGACAAGCAGAGACTCAAGATTTTCCATTTAAATTTTAGGTTTAGATGTAGTTTCTAGAGAGGGAGGCTCTCTCCTCTCTTTTAGGTTTAGGATTATAGGATTAGCTTTTCAATTTCAGATTTCTATTTTGGTTTAATTAGTTTCTCTTCTACTCTTATTTATTCTATCTTTCTAGTTTATGTATTTCCTTCGTTGATTACTTTATATCACTATTTGGTTTATGAACTTTATGTTAGACTTGATTTCTTTATTTAATGCAATTTCAGGTATTTCAGATTTATGATTTTAATTTAGCTTTTTACATTCTTAGCTTGAATTGAGTAATTGGAGATACTGGAGTTATCAAACTCTTTGTTGATTGAAAATTGGAATTTACTGATTGATTTGGATCCCTCTAAGGCTAGTCTTTCCATAGGAGTTGACTAGAACCTGATGAATCATATTGATTGGTCCACTTGACTTTCCTTTATTCGGTAAAGGTTGATGGTGCACGAAAATTACTTCCCACTATGTAATTCCGCACAACTAACCAGCAAGTGCACTGGGTCGTCCAAGTAATACCTTACGTGAGTAAGGGTCGATCCCACGGAGATTGTTGGCTTGAAGCAAGCTATGGTTATCTTGCAACTCTTAGTCAGGATATTAATTAGTGGTTATCAATTGACTTGCAAATGAACAAGAGAGCATGAATTAAAGGTTACTTGTTATGCAGTAGATAAGAATATGTTGGAGTTTTGGAGATGCTATGCCTTTTTGAATTTCTGCTTTCTCCCTATCTTCTTCTTCATGCACGCACGTTCCTCCTATGGCTAGCTGTATGTTGGTGGATCAACGTTGTCAATGGCTACCGTCCATCCTTCCAGTGAAAAGGGTCCAAGTGCGCTGTCACCGCACGGCTAATCATCTGCAGGTCCTCAATCGTACCGGAATAGGATTTACTATCCTTTTGCGTCTGTCACTATGCCCAGCACTCGTGAGTTTGAAGTTCATCACAGCCATTCAATCCCAGAATCCTACTCGAAATACCACAGACAAGGTTTAGACTTTCCGGATTCTCATAAATGCTGCTATCAATCTAGCTTATACCACGGAGATTCTGATTAAGGAATCTAAGAGATACTCATTCAATCTGATGTAGAACGGAGGTGATTATCAGACACGCGTTCATGGATTGAGGAAGGTGATGAGTGTCACGGATCATCACCTTCTCCATAATTAGGCGCGAATGGATATCTTAGATAGGAACACGCATGTTTGAATGGAAAACAGAAATACTTGCATTAATTCATCGAGACACAACAGAGCTCCTCACCCCCAACAATGGAGTTTAGAGACTCATGCCGTCAAAGAGTACAAAGTTCAGATCTAAAATGTCATGAGATACAAAACAAGTCTCTAAAAGTTGTTTAAATACTAGACTAGTAAACTAGGTTTACAGTAAATGAGTAAACTATGATGGATGGTGCAGAAATCCACTTCTGGGGCCCACTTGGTGTGTGCTGGGGCTAAGACTTAAGCTAATCACGTGCATAGGGCTGTTTTGGGCGTTCAACACCAGCTTTGGATCCTTTTCTGGCGTTGAACTCCACTTTGTAACTTGTTTCTGGCGCTGGACACCAGATTGCAGCATAGAACTGGCGTTGAACGCCAGTTTACGTCATCTATCCTTGAGAAAAGTATGGATTATTATATATTGCTGGAAAGCCCTGGATGTCTACTTTCCAACGCAATTGGAAGCGCACCATTTGGAGTTCTGTAGCTCCAGAAAATCCATTTTGAGTGTAGGGAGGTCAGAATCCAACAGCATCAGCAGTCCTTTTTCAGCCTGAATTAGATTTTTACTCAGCTCCCTCAATTTCAGCCAGAAAATACCTGAAATCACAGAAAAATACACAAACTCATAGTAAAGTCCAGAAATATGAATTTTTCCTAAAAGCTACTGAAAATAAACTAAAAACTAACTAAAACACACTAAAAACTATATGAAATTAACCCCAAAAAGGGTATAAAATATCCGCTCATCACAACACCAAACTTAAACTGTTGCTTGTCCTCAAGCAACTAGATAAATAAAATAGAATACAAATAATTTAATAAGCAATAATATCTCAGAGTTTTTGAGTGAAGCTCAGATCCTAATTAGATGAGCGGGACTAGTAGCTTTTTGCTTCTGAACAGTTTTGGCATCTCACTTTATCCATTGAAGCTCAGAGTGATTGGCATCTATAGGAACTCAGAATTCAGATAGTGATATTGATTCTCCTAGTTTAGTATGTTGATTCTTGAACACAGCTACTTTATGAGTCTTGGCCGTGGCCCTAAGCACTTTGTTTTCCAGTATTACCACCGGATACATAAATGCCACAGACACATAATTGGGTGAACCTTTTCAGATTGTGACTCAGCTTTGCTAAAGTCCCCAATTAGAGGTGTCCAGGGTTCTTAAGCACATTCTTCTTTTTGCTTTGGACCTTGACTTTAACCGCTCAGTCTCAAGTTTTCACTTGACACCTTCACGCCACAAGCACATGGTTAGGGACAGCTTAGTTTAACCGCTTTGGCCGGGATTTTATTCCTTTAGGCCCTCCTATCCACTGATGCTCAAAGCCTTGGGATCCTTTTTATTTACCCTTGCCTTTTGGTTTTAAGGGTTATTGGCTTTTTGCTCTTGCCTCTTGGTTTTAAGAGCTTTTGGCTTTTTCTGCTTGCTTTTTTTTCTATTTTTTTTTGAATGCTTTGTTCTTTGCTGCTTTTTCTTGCTTCAAGAATCATTCTTATGATTTTTCAGATTATCAATAACATGTCTCATGTTCATCATTCTTTCAAGAGCCAACATATTTAACAGTCTTAAACATCAAATTCAAAAGACATATGCACTGTTCAAGCATTCATTCAGAAGACAGAAAGCATTGCCACCACATGTAAATAATTAGAATGTTCTTATTAAAAACTCGAAAATTATTGCCTCTTATTCTAAAGAAATTCTTCTATTTTATTCATGTTTGATGATGATGAGAAAATTAAATTATAGCTTAATTGGAGATAAAATCAAAAATATAGATACTAATTACTACTATATGACTCCTAAGGTAAAACTAGAATAAGAACAGTTATCACAGAGTTAAGGCTAAGATTGGAATTTAACAACCTTTGTTCTGGGGAGTGGATGTTCCTCTAATCTGCGGGGTGCTTGGTCCTTCAAGAGATAATTTCTGGCGCTTCAATTCCCTTAAGTCGCGCCCTTGCTCCTCCTGTTCTTTAATCAAATAGCAAAGAATGCTACTTTGTTCCTTCTATTCTTTCATTATTTGTTCCATAGCTTCTTGCATCTTGGTAACTGATGTTTCAAGATACTCCCAGTATTCAGATTGAGGGATTTCTGGGAGAAATTCTTGTGTTTTCTTCTTGATGAGGTCATCCTGTGCTTGTTGTTTTTCCATTGATGCTTTGGTGATTGGTCGCTCAATTGAGATATACTCAATTATTTCCATCCTTACTCCAGCGTCCTTGCAGAGCATAGAAATCAAGCTTGGATAAGCCAACCTGGCATCTTTGGAATTTTTGTTTGCAATTTTGTAAAATTCAGTTGAAATCAGTTGATGAACTTCCACTTCTTTTCCCATCATGATGCAATGGATCATCACTGCTCTTCTAATAGTGACTTCAGAACGGTTGCTAGTGGGCAGCAGAGAATGCCCAATGAAATCCAGCCATCCTCTGGCGACTGGTTTGAGATCTTCTCTTTTGAGTTGATTTGGAACACCCTTCGTGCTGGTGGTCCACCTGGCTCCAGGGATACATATATCCTCTAGAATCTTATCCAGGCCCTTGTCTGTTCTCATCATTCTCCTATTGAAGGAGTCTGGATCATCTTTCAGCTGAGGTAGCTTTAAGATCTCCCTGATCTTGTCAGGGTGGGTATGAACAATCTTTCCTCTAACCAAGGTCCGATAGTCATAGATAGCAGATCCAGATAGTCTTTGCCTGTCTGTATGCCACATATTAGCATAGAACTCCTGGACCATATTCCTTCTTACTTTCGATTCAGGATTAGCTAGGATCTCCCAGTTCCTGATTCAAATTTGCTCCTGGATCTCTAGATATTCGTCTTCTTTCAGATCGAATCTAACTTCCGGGATCACTGATCTTAGACCCATTATTTTGTAATAATGGTCTGAATGTTCTTTAGTTAAGAACTTCCCTTGATTCCAAAGTGGTTTTGGAACGCTTTCTTTCTTGCCTCTTGGAGTGGGTTGTTTTCCTTTAGGAGCCATAATCTTATTGATCACGGATAAGCACACCAAACTTAGAGGTTTGCTTGTCCTCAAGCAAAAAGAAAAGAAAGGAGAGGGAGAGAAGGAGAGCTAGGTGCAATGGTGGATGGGAGGGGAGGGAGGCCGAACCCATATTTAAAGGGAGAGGGGGATGTGTTTTCGAAAAATAGGGAGAAAGATAAGATAGAAGATATGATTTTTAGAAAAAAATATGATAAGAAAAGATATGATTTAAAATTGAAAAGATATGAAAGATATTTGAAAAAGATAGATTTGGAATTTTGAAAAAGATAGTATGGAGATTTGAAAAAGATATTGCTTAGTTGAAAAGATTTTTGAATGAAAAGAGCGAGATTTGTTTTGAAAATTTTGAAAAAGAGTTGAGTTGGATTGAAAAAAAGGATTTGTGCTTATGGATTAAGATACATTTAATATTTTTAAAGAAGGGTTTTTAGAAATTAGGGATTTTAGAAATCAGGGTTCTTAACATGTTTATGCAAGAAATCATGAATTGAAACATGAAAATTAGGATTAAAATGAAAAATATGAAGAAAAAAACGAATTTACCTCCTCCCCACCATCCTGGCGTTTGAACGCTCAAACGCTGCATGTTTTGGGCGTTCAACGCCCAAATGCTGCTTCTTCTGGGCGTTCAACGCCCAGCTGCTGCTTATTTCTGGCGTTGAACGTCAGGAAGTCCTTTGTTATTGGGCGTTTTACTGAACGCCAAGAACGCTGTAAATCTGGCGTTAAACGCCCAGAAAGAGCTTCTTTCTGGCGTTCAACGCCCAGTGGATGCTTCTGTTGGGCGTTGAACGCCCAAAATAGACTTTTACTGGCGTTTTCTTGCCAGTGAGCTCTTTATTTTCTGTTTTGCGTGCAGAATCCTTCTGTAACCCTGTGAACTTATACAATTGACTATTTACCTTAGGATCAATGAACTTTATATAAACAAATAAAATCAAGAATAGGGCAAAATGCTTAGATGAAGTGATGCCCCATGGCTGGGTTGCCTCCCAGCAAGCGCTTCTTTATTGTCTTTAGCTGGACCTTGCTGAGCTTTTAATCTAGCTTCAGCCTTGAGCACTCTTGCTCAACATTGCCTTCAAGATAGTGCTTGATTCTCTGTCCATTAACAATGAACTTCTTATCAGAATCAATATCTTGAAGCTCCACATAACCATATGGTGATACACTTGTAATCACATATGGTCCCCTCCACCGGGACTTCAGTTTCCCGGGGAATAGCCTGAGCCTAGAGTTAAACAACAGAACCTTTTGTCCTGGTTCAAAGATTCTAGATGACAGCTTCCTATCATGCCATTTTTTTATTTTTCTTTATAAAGCTTGGCATTTTCAAAAGCAGTGAATCTGAATTCCTCTAATTCATTTAGCTGGAGCAATCTTTTTTCTCCAGCTAATTTGGCATCAAAATTTAGGAATCTGGTTGCCCAGTAGGCTTTATGTTCCAGTTCCACGGGCACGTGACATGCCTTACCATACACAAGTTGGTATGGAGAGGTCCCTATAGGAGTCTTGAATGTTGTTCTGTATGCCCACAGAGCATCATCCAAGCTTCTTGCCCAATCCTTTCTACGGGTACTTACAGTCCATTCTAGGATTCTTTTTAGCTCTCTGTTAGAGACTTCAGCTTGTCCATTAGTCTGTGGATGATATGGAGTCGCCACCTTGTGGGGAATCCCATACCGGACCATGGCAGAGTAAAGCTGTTTGTTGCAGAAGTGAGTGCCCCCATCACTGATTAGTACTCTAGGGACCCCAAACCTGCTGAAGATATGTTTCTGGAGGAACTTCAGCACTGTTTTAGTATCATTGGTGGGTGTGGCAACGGCCTCTACCCATTTTGATACGTAGTCAACAGCCACCAGAATATAAGTGTTTGAGTATGATGGTGGAAAAGGTCCCATGAAGTCAATTCCCCATACGTCGAACAACTCAATCTCCAAGATTCCTTGTTGAGGCATGGCGTAACCATGAGGCAGATTACCAGCTCTTTGGCAACTGTCACAGTTACGTACGAACTCTCGGGAATCTTTATAGAGTGTAGGCCAATAGAAGCCACATTGGAGGACCTTGGTGGCTGTTCGCTCACCTCCGAAATGGCCTCCATATTGTGATCCATGGTAATGCCATAGGATCCTCTGTGCTTCTTCTCTAGGCACACATCTCCGGATTATTCCATCTGCACATCTCTTAAAGAGATAGGGTTCATCCCACAAGTAGTACTTTGCATCAGTAATTAATTTTTTCTTTTGTTGCCTGTTGTACTCTTTGGGTATGAACATTGCAGCTTTATAGTTTGCAATGTCTGCAAACCATGGTGTTTCCTGAATGGCAAATAAATGCTCATTCGGAAAAGTCTCAGAGATCTCAGGAGAGGGGAGGGACGTCCCTTCTACTGGCTCTATCTGGGACAGATGATCAGCCACTTGGTTCTCTGTCCCTTTTCTGTCTCTTATTTCTATATCAAACTCTTGCAAAAGCAACACCCATCTTATGAGCCTGGGTTTTGAATCCTGCTTTGTGAGTAGATATTTGAGAGCAGCATGGTCAGTATACACAATCACCTTTGATCCTACCAAGTATGATCTGAACTTGTCAATGGCATAAACCACTGCAAGCAATTCTTTTTCTGTGGTTGTGTAATTTTTCTGGGCATCATTTAAAACGCGGCTAGCATAATAAATGACGTGCAGAAGCTTGTCATGCCTCTGCCCCAGCACTGTACCAATGGCGTGATCACTGGCATCACACATTAGCTCAAATGGTAATGTCCAGTCTGGTGCAGAAATAACTGGTGCTGTGACCAGCTTGGCTTTCAGCGTTTCAAAAGCCTGCAGACACTCTGTGTCAAACACAAATGGCGTGTCAGCAGCTAGCAGATTGCTCAGAGGTTTTGCGATTTTTGAAAAATCCTTTATAAACCTCCTATAGAATTCTGCATGCCCCAGAAAGCTTCTGATTGCCTTAACATTGGCAGGTGGTGGTAATTTTTCAATTACCTCTATTTTTGCTTGATCCACCTCTATTCCCTTGTTTGAAATTTTATGCCCAAGGACAATCCCTTCAGTCACCATAAAGTGACATTTTTCCCAATTTAAAACCAGGTTGGTCTCTTGGCATCTTTTCAGAACTAGTTTCAGGTGATCAAGACAGGAGCTAAATGAGTCTCCATATACTGAGAAGTCATCCATGAAGACTTCCAGAAATTTTTCCACCATATCAGAGAAAATAGAGAGCATGCATCTCTGGAAGGTTGCAGGCGCATTACACAGCCCAAATGGCATCCTTCTATAAGCAAACACTCCAGATGGACATGTGAATGCTGTTTTCTCTTGATCCTGGGGATCTACTGCAATCTGGTTATAGCTTGAGTAGCTATCCAAAAAGCAGTAATAATCATGACCTGCCAGTCTTTCTAGCATCTGGTCTATGAATGGTAAAGGAAAATGATCCTTTCTGGTGGCTGTATTGAGCCTTCTGTAGTCAATACACATGCGCCACCCTGTGACTGTTCTTGTAGGAACCAGTTCATTCTTTTCATTATGAACCACTGTCATGCCTCCCTTTTTGGGGACAACTTGGACAGGGCTCACCCAGGGGCTGTCAGAAATAGGATAAATAATCCCAGCCTCCAGTAATTTGGTGACCTCTTTCTGCACCACTTCCTTCATGGCTGGATTTAGCCGCCTCTGTGGTTGAACCACTGGTTTAGCATTATCCTCCAATAAGATTTTGTGCATGCATCTAGCTGGGCTTATGCCCTTAAGGTCACCTATGGACCACCCAAGAGCTGCCTTGTGTGTCCTTAGCACTTGAATAAGTGCTTCCTCTTCCTGTGGATTTAAGACAGAGCTTATGATCACTGGAAAAGTGTCACCTTCTCCCAGAAATGCATATTTCAGGGATGGTGGTAATAGTTTGAGCTCGGGTTTAGGAGGTTTTTCCTCTTCCAGAGGAAATTTCAGAGGCTCTTTCATTTCCTCTGAATCCTCCAAATCAGGCTGAACATCTTTAAAGATGTCTTCCAACTCTGATTCGAGACTCGCAGCCATGTTGATCTCTTCTACCAAGGAGTCAATAAGATCAACTTTCATGCAGTCTTTTGATGTGTCTGGATGCTGCATGGCTTTGACAGCATTCAACTTAAACTCATCATCATTGACTCTCAGGGTTATTTCTCCCTGTTGGACATCAATGAGAGTTCGTCTAGTTGCTAGGAAGGGTCTTCCTAGAATGAGAGTAGCACTCTTGTGCTCCTCCATTTCCAGCACTACAAAGTCAGTGGGAAAGGCGAATGGCCCAACCCTGACAATCATGTCTTCAATCAAGCCTGATGGGTATTTAATGGAACCATCAGCAAGTTGGAGACATATCCGGGTTGGTTTAACTTCTTCAGTTAAACCAAGCTTTCTGACGGTGGATGCAGGTATTAGATTGATACTTGCCCCAAGATCACATAAAGCTGTCTTGGTGCAATTCCCTTCTAACATGCATGGTATCAGAAAGCTCCCAGGATCTTTAAGCTTTTCAGGAAAGCTTTTCAGAATGACTGCACTGCATTCTTCAGTGAGGAGAACTCTTTCAGTTTCTCTCCAATCCTTCTTATGACTCAAGATCTCTTTCATGAACTTGGCATAAGAAGGTATTTGCTCAAGTGCCTCTGCAAATGGAATCTTTATTTCAAGAGTCCTGAGATAATCTGCAAAGCGAGCAAATTGCTTATCCTGCTCCTCTTGACGGAGTTTTTGAGGATAAGGTATCTTGGCTTTATATTCCTCAACCTTAGTTGCTGTAAGTTTATTTCCTACAGAAGTGGTTGAGGAAGCCTTTTTAGATGGGTTGTCATCAGCACTTGTGTGTGTCTGATCCCTCACTGGCAATTGAATGCCAGAGTTAGGAGCTGGAGTGGCGTTAGACGCCAACTTCCCAGTTCTTCCTGGCGTCTGAACGCCAGAACTGTGCTCCTTTTGGGCGTTCAACGCCAGATCCTTGCTTGTTTCTGGCGTTGAACGCCAGTCCTGAGCATGGTCTGGGCGTTCAGCGCCAGCCTTCCACCAAATTTCTGGCGTTTTAGCGCCAGAATTATTTTTCCCTGGGCTCTTATTGTCCTCTGGTGAATTTTGGATGGTTTGCTCATTTCTTGGCTTCTTGCTGCCTTGAGGTGGGGTATTTAATGTTTTCCCACTTCTTAATTGGACTGCTTGGCATTCTTCTGTTATTTGTCTTGACAGCTGCTGCTTTGTTTGCTTCAATTGTTCTTCCATGTTTATATTAGCCATCCCTATCTCTTGTAGTTTATCCTTGAATTCAGCTAACTGCTTTGTTAGAAAATCCAATTGTTGATTGAATTCAGCAGCTTGCTCTGCAGAACTGAGTTCAGCAGTTACTGTTTTAGCCTCTTCTTTCATGGAAGAGTCACTGCTTAGGTACAGATGCTGATTTCTGGCAACTGTATCAATGAGCTCTTGAGCTTCTTCAATTGTCTTTCTCATGTGGATAGATCCACCAGCTGAGCAATCTAAAGAGATCTGAGCTCTTTCTATAAGCCCATAATAGAAGATGTCTAACTGAACCCACTCTAAAAACATTTCAGAGGGGCATTTTCGTAGCATCTCTCTGTATCTCTCCCAGGCATCATAAAGAGATTCATTATCTCCTTGTTTAAAGCCTTGGATGTCCAGCCTTAGCTGTGTCATCCGTTTTGGAGGAAAGTATTGATTCAGGAATTTTTCTGTCAACTGTTTCCATGTCCTTATGCTAGCCTTAGGTTGGTTATTTAACCACCTCTTGGCTTGGTCTTTTAAAGCAAATGGAAACAGTAATAATCTGTAGACATCCTGATCTACTTCCTTATCATGTACTGTGTCAGCAATTTGTAAAAACTGTGCCAGAAACTCTGTAGGTTCTTCCTGTGGAGGACCGGAATACTGGCAGCTTTGCTGCACCATGATAATGAGTTGAGGATTCAACTCAAAGCTACTGACTCCAATGGAAGGTATGCAGATACTACTCCCATATGAAGCAGTAGAGGGGTTAGCATATGACCCCAGAGTCCTCCTGAACTGTTCATTTCCACTTAGATCCATGATGGAGAAAGGGAGATGATGTAAAAAAAATATTTATTTTTATTTATTTATTTATTTATTTAATTATTTCGAAAATAAAATAAATTAAAATAAAATAAATAAAAATAGGTGAAGATTTTCGAAAAAAATGAGGAGAGAGGAAATGGTTAGGAAGTTTTGAAAAAGATATGATTTGGAAAAGATTTTAAATTTTGAAAAAAAAAATCTAAATTTTTAAAAATAATTTTCGAAATTTTGTTTTAAAAATAGAGAGAAAAGATATTTTTGAATTTAGTGAGGAAAGAGAAAAACAATAAAACAGCACAAGATTTAAAATTTTTAGATCTAATGCTCCTTGTTTTCGAAAATTTTGGAGGGAAAACACCAAGGAACACCAAACTTAAAATTTTTAGAAAACCAAACTAAAATTTTCGAAAAACAAAGAAAAATCAACAAGAAAACACCAAACTTAGAGTTTGACACAAGATTTATTCAAAGAAAAATTATTTTTGAAAAAGATTTTAAAAATAGGATAGCCAATTACCAAGAACATAAGCACCACGCTCTAACTAATTGAGCTATAAATTTAAAGTGTTTTAACAATGTATAAATAATAAGAGACTCTAAACCAAAAAGAAAAATTTTTCCTAATCTAAGCAACAAAATAAACCGTCAGTTGTCCAAACTCAAACAATCCCCGGCAACGGCGCCAAAAACTTGGTGCACGAAAATTACTTCACACTATGTAATTCCGCACAACTAACCAGCAAGTGCACTGAGTCGTCCAAGTAATACCTTACGTGAGTAAGGGTCGATCCCACGGAGATTGTTGGCTTGAAGCAAGCTATGGTTATCTTACAACTCTTAGTCAGGATATTAATTAGTGGTTATCAATTGACTTGCAAATGAACAAGAGAGCATGAATTAAAGGTTACTTGTTATGCAGTAGATGAGAATATATTAGAGTTTTGGAGATGCTATGCCTTTTTGAATCTCTGCTTTCTCCCTATCTTCTTCTTCACGCACGCACGTTCCTCCTATGGCTAGCTGTATGTTGGTGGATCACCGTTGTCAATGGCTACCGTCCATCCTTCCAGTGAAAAGGGTCCAAGTGCGCTGTCACCGCACAGCTAATCATCTGCAGGTTCTCAATCGTACCGGAATAGGATTTACTATCCTTTTGCGTCTGTCACTACGCCCAGCACTCGTGAGTTTGAAGTTCATCACAGCCATTCAATCCCAGAATCCTACTCGAAATACCACAGACAAGGTTTAGACTTTTCGGATTCTCATAAATGCTGCTATCAATCTAGCTTATACCACGGAGATTCTGATTAAGGAATCTAAGAGATACTCATTCAATCTGATGTAGAACGGAGGTGATTGTCAGACACGCGTTCATGGATTGAGGAAGGTGATGAGTGTCATGGATCATCACCTTCTCCATAATTAGGCACGAATGGATATCTTAGATAGGAACACGCATGTTTGAATCAAAAACAGAAATACTTGTATTAATTCATCGAGACACAACATAGCTCCTCACCCCCAACAATGGAGTTTAGAGACTCATGCCGTCAAAGAGTACAAAGTTCAGATCTAAAATGTCATGAGATACAAAACAAGTCTCTAAAAGTTGTTTAAATACTAGACTAGTAAACTAGGTTTACAGTAAATGAGTAAACTATGATGGATGGTGCAGAAATCCACTTCTGGGGCCCACTTGGTGTGTGCTGGGGCTGAGACTTAAGCTAATGACGTGCATAGGGCTGTTTTGGGCGTTCAACGCCAGCTTTGGATCCTTTTCTGGCATTGAACTCCACTTTGTAACTTGTTTCTGGCGCTGGACGTCAGACAGCAGCATGGAACTGGCGTTGAATGCCAGTTTACGTCATCTATCCTTGAGCAAAGTATAGACTATTATATATTGCTGGAAAGCCCTAGATGTCTACTTTCCAACGCAATTGGAAGCGCGCCATTTGAAGTTCTGTAGCTCTAGAAAATCCATTTTGAGTGCAGGGAGGTCAAAATCCAACAGCATCAGCAGTCATTTTTCAGCCTAAATCAGATTTTTGCTCAGCTCCCTCAATTTCAGCCAGAAAATACCTGAAATCGCAGAAAAACACACAAACTCATAGTAAAGTCCAGAAATATGAATTTTGCCTAAAAGCTACTGAAAATAAACTAAAAACTAACTAAAACACACTAAAAACTATATGAAATTAACCCCAAAAAGCGTATAAAATATCCGCTCATCAGTTGACAAAGCGGGAGCAACGAAAAATTCTCATCACAATTGATAAGGATAACTAGGATAGGACGTCCAGTTCTCATACCTTGCAAGGGTTTTCATGATCATTAGTTTACTTTCTTGTCATTTACATTCCTTGTTCAAACCTTTCAAAAACCCAAAAAGATACTTTTCTCATAACCAATAATAAACACACCTCCCTGCAATTCCTTGAGAGACGACCCGAGGTTTAAATACTTCGGTTATTACTTTTTAGGGGTTTTGTTACTTGTGACAACCAAACTTTTACACGAAAGGATTCTTTGTTGGTTTAGAAACTATACTTTCAACAAGAATATATTTGTGAAATTCTTTACTAGCAAAATCTCGTTTGTCAAGGATCCTCAAAAGAAATCAGATACATCATAATGAGTGGTGAAATTTTCAACATCATTTGAAACAAAATTTGTTTCCTTTCCTTTGTCATCCTTTTTCAAAGATGCCTGGTAAAGATCGACAAGGTGCTTTGGGGTACGACAGGTACGTGACCAATGGCCCTTTCCACCACAACGGAAATACTTATCCTCTGTTGATTTATTTTGTCCAATATTTCTTTCTTTATCCCACTTCTAGTGAGATCCTCTCTTTTGAATATAATTCCTTTTCCTTCCATAATTTTTCTTATTATTAAAACTTTGCCATTTACCTCTTCTAGGATAATTTGCCGCATTTACTTCAGGAAATGGGGCGGCGCCAGCTGGCGCGCTTCATGATTCTTTAAGAGTAATTCATTATTGCGTTTAGCAACAAGAAGGCAAGAAATTAACTCAGAATATTTTTTAAACCCTTTTTCTCGATACTGCTATTGCAGGAGCACATTCGAGGCATGGAAGGTTGAAAAAGTTTTCTCCAACATATCATGATCAGTTATCTTTTTCCCACATAATTTCATTCGTGAGGTGATTCGAAACATTGCAGAAATTATATTCATTTATGGATTTAAAATTCTGCAGACGCAAGTGCGTCCACTCATATCGGGCTTGAGGAAGTATCACCGTTTTTTGATGATTATACATTTCTTCAAGGTCTTTTCAAAGATCTGCAGGATCTTTTAATGTGAGATATTCATTTTTCAATCCTTCGTCAAGATGACGACGGAGAAAAATCATGACTTTGGCTTTATCCTTCTGGGATGCATTATTTTCAGCCTTAATGGTATCTCAAAGATCCATTGAATCAAGATGGATTTCAGCATCTAGTATCCATGATAAGTAATTGTTTCCAGATATATCAAGAGTATTGAATTCAAGATGAGAGAGTTTCGACATAATGTAATTTTGTTACCTGAGTCTTCCTAAAAATTTGATCAAAGTCTCGTGCTGATAACGTGTTGTAAAATAAATAATTAAAAAAGATATAATATAAAATAAGAAAATGTAAATAGAAATTCTAGTATTAATATAATTAGTTCAATAAAAATGATTCATATATGTGTTTACTCAATATTATATGAAGTAATGTGTATATATATAAAAGTGAGATATATATATATATATATATATATATATATATATATATATATATTATAGTAAGAGAGAGATATTACTCAACAAAGAGAGAGAGAATTATTATTGCTTGCTTTTATTATTGCTGTGTCAAAACTCAAAAGTCTCAGCTTTATTCTCCTATTTATACATGTGCAAGGTTTCACTTTTTCAAATGTTGAAAAACATGCACCGCTTATTCTTTAATGTTTGTACTTCCCAATAGTACTTGAATAGATTATGATGAGTAGACATTGAATAGATATATGGACATCCATATCGTAACAGTATCCTGCATTGTCTATTTCTCAGAAATCACAACTATCCAAAAACTAAGTGTTATTCCGTTCTTGATTGTATTGTAAAGAGACAAAATAAAATTTAATTTTTTTCTAAAATTTTTACTTGATAGATTTATTAGCAACTAAATGTCTATTCCAATCAAAAGCAAAAACAAAAAAAAAGTTTAAAAAAGTGGTCATAGATTCAATTCCCTTTTGAAGTTATTTACAAACCTTCAAATTTTATGAGCACGTACTTATTAATATGACAATTAGGAGTATTGAAGATGGTACCCTACCTTGACAAGATCTGCCCAAAAGCAGAGCAGGCTAGCCTAGCTCGTCAAAGTAAAAATGAGCATAAACTTCTAGTTCGCATTGCTTTTGGCACATTATTAGGCTGCAACTAGTGTTCCAATTTTTTTTATGTAAAACAAAATAAAATAAATTAAAATTACTCTAATAAAATTTGATAAGTAAAAATTTAATCATAATTTAAACACATAAAAATAGTTAAATTATAGCAATATTGTTTATAATCTTTTTTTTAAAATTTTTAACATCAATAAAATTGCCTATCATAATATTCAAATTTAAATTATTGCTAAAAATAAAAAAATAACAATTTAAATTTAATTCAAATAATAAACAATTTTGAAACGATAACAATTTACAATATAGTATTAGTTATTTTAGTATGATTATACTACAGTGATTATCATATTTTAAAAAGTATGGTTAAAATTAAAATAATATTTTTTTGTTAAACAATTCTTTTTAAAAATGTGTTATTTAAATAAAGTATTATCATAATATTAGAAAAATATGACTTTAATTTTAACAATACTTATATAATTACTGTTGTAACCACCTAATATAGTTCTACTAAAATCTATATATATATATATATATATATATATATAATGAGATAAACGAATTATTAAATTAGGGATAAGTAAAGATTCATGATTTATAAATTTAAAAATTATTTTAATTATTTTTAAAATTCAAAAACTATTTTGACCAGTGTTAAGAATTTTAAAGACCGAATTATAGTTAAATAGTATATGAATTAGGTTTAATTACTTTGCAGGTCCCTATAGTTTTACTAAATTTTCAATTAGGTCCCTATACTTTTTTTCTTTTTAATTGGGTCTCTATACATTATTTTTTTTTCAATTTAATCCTTGTTAACGTTAAACGTTAAAAAAAATGCTAGTGAATTGTGAAATTACTTGTATACCCCTAGGGACCTAATTGAAAAGAAAAAAAGTATAAGGACCTAATTAAAAATTTGAAAAAATTATAAATATTCAATGAAATATATTCCTATAATCCCTATTTAATGATTCTACGACATAAAAAATATTCCTATAATCCCTTTTATTTTATCACTATCATTTTTTTATTTATATACAAATTGTACCAAAAATACCTTCTGTTTATTTTTTTGGACTTTCAAAATACCTTATTTTAAGAATATACAAAAAAAAGTAATGAATAAAATGAAACACAAATAATAGTAATAAGTAAAATATAAAATTTAATTTCCATCACTCAAGTATTTATTATAACCAACATAATGAAAGAACTTGCATATGACATATGATAACAAGAACCATTGATAAAATAATAACTAAAATTATTTACAAAAATTGAGTTCTATATAGTTCCTTATACAAGAGAATCAATTTGGCTGACAAAAACTCAAAAGCAAGTATATTGAAAAAATGAATTTTTCTTATGGTAACAAGAACCATCAGAAAGAAATCCCTAAAAGCTGCTTGCTCTAGCATAAACAAATATTCCATCTCCCTTGGATATGATCTTTGTCATTGCAACTGATGCCAAGTGACGCACAAGCCGTCGAGCACAAAAAATGAGCAGGGAATACAATGCATCTTCACACCGTCTTTGTCACAACAAAATATTTTTCTAAAAGATATGATAAATTGTAACTTCAGAAAACACACTAAGATTTTTAATGAAAACACAAATCAACAACAACAAATAATATCAAATGAATAGCACCAAACCTTAATTAAAAGCCAATTCTCAAAAGGTATGTTTTTTATTCTAATTTTAAGAGTGACTGGTCTATTGAATGGACAGAAAATCCACATTGCAATGTCTGTGAAAGTTCCACTAAGTGTCGGCTTCACATGAACATAAAGCCTTGCATTTTGCAAGTCTCCACATTTGAGAAAGTCCTTTCTAGGAACAAAACCCCTGGTCCATTCAATCTGCAACAACTTAGTTTCAACCAATGCCATGTTTTAAAAAAATTGACATATGCATAAACATGTTACATCAAATCTTAAAAATTAAAAAAAAATCAATTTTAATGTCACCTGTTTTTAAAACTGAAGATCAAATCATGTCCTTTAAATCTTTTTTTTTCTTTTCGATAATGTCAGCATCAAAGTATATCTCTATAAGGATAAGTATCATCTAAAATTAGCTAGGCAGATAGCAATATTTCATTAGTAATACTATATGATGCATCACATGTAAGCAAATATGGTAAAGCAATATGTTCATCTTGCAGGGAACAGAACCAAATACCAAATTACAACTCCAAAGCACCACAAAGGAAATAAATAAACATTCCAGTTCCAAGGTTCTGATCAAATTGACTTGAAGCACCTTAAGAATGAATCCTACTCAGCATAAAACTCAATATGTGAGCAGATGACCAGAATCTATCTAAGGCGCCAAATAGGGGATGGCATATATTGCACTATCAATATAAAATGACATTATGTCTAATGGCTTTCGGCTTCCATTAGACCTTAAATATAAAACTTCTGATTTATAGCAAAACTCTAAATCATCCATGAGAACTGAATAGAAAAATCAAGAGGCATTGAAGCCTGCAGAAGCAGGACACCATTTATTGTTGGAAAAAGCAAAATTTGCCCAGTTTGACAGTAAAAATTCCCCTCTTTAATACACACAGCTAACGAAAACTAATTCATATGTCAATTCACCAATTAACAAAACCCATGTACATAAATATCCATATTGTAAACCCTAATCCATTGTATCAAAAAAATTCAGAAATCAATTCAAGAAATAGGTATTCAACCAATGCAATATTTTAAAAAAATTGACATATGCATAAACATGTTGCATCAAATTTTAAAAACTGAAAAAAAAATCAATTTTAATGTCACCTGTTTTGAGACAGATCGAGGAGAGGCGCAGCGCGGCGACGAGCGGCAAGGCGCGACGCGGCGATGGTCGGAAAGGCGCGACGCGGCAAAGCACGGCCAGGGACGGCGAGGGCTTGGACAGGCAAACAACGCATAAGACCGCAAAACAGAGCAACGCAGAACAAACAGACTAGCACAGAGAGAAGGAGGCGACGGACGAATAACCACCAAGCGTCTGCCGCAGACGACGACGGAGATGGATGAAGACGATGGACCAACGCAGGAGAAGAAGGCAGTGGACACGATCTCCAGAGAGCAACTTAAGGGGCTAGGTTTTTTTTTTTTTTCCTTTAGGATAAAATGCCAACCAAGGGTTCTTTTGGTATTTTTGAGAAATAGATGTACGTTCAACTAGTTACTTTAACCCAATTAAAAGAATATTCATTTTTTAAACGGAATATTCTGTTATTTTAAACGTTTTTTTTTTACCATAGGACTTAATTGAAAAAAAAACATATAGAGACCCAAATGAAAAGAAAAAAAGTATAAGGATCTAATTGAAAATTCGGTGAAACTATAGGAATCTACAGAGTAATTAAATCTATGAATTAACATTAATATATTATAAATATAAAAATTTACTATTATTTAATTAATCATATTTAAGATTAAAAAAATTCAACTCTAATATTTATTTCTCAGCAAGTAAAAAGCTTTTCTCTGCATTAGTTAATAAAATAAAATATTTTAAGAAATGCTATAAATTAACCATTTTAAGAATTTATTATTGAATTATATTTTGTGTAATAGGCTGGCCTAGATATCATACGTGGCTGAGATCATTATTATTTTGAGTAACCGACTACTAATATTTATTGTAAAACTTATTTAACCAAAAAAAATTTATATATTTTAGTACATCACCTTTAGAAAATTTTAGAATTGATATTTTAACTAAATTTTTTTTACGGTATTTTTTATTCTGACAAATTAAAGACTAATCCATCACAAAATTAAATTCCATTTAAGATTTGTCACTTGCTACATGTACAAGATAAAAATTGAATCCCTAACACTTATTTAAACGAACTAATAAATTAACTATTAGACTAACCCAACTTAATTCTCAATTCAACTAGGATTTCTGATTTCAATTAGGATTTCTGATTCTTTCGAGAGAACACTAAAATAGATTTTAAAATCATAAATTTTGATGAACTCAAAAGAGATGATATTGTGATTAGTGAAAAAAAAAAACAAAAAAAAAATTGATCAAGAAAAAATATTTAAAAATAAAAGAACGAAATTTTCTCATAGTAATTATTGTGAGACTAAACTACTGATAGAGTATAATATTCATAAAATAAATACTCAACAGTTTAACTTTAATTATATAAAAAAACAGATCAAATTTTAATTTATTCTGATAAAATTTATTTTAATAATTATTTACTAAATTTTAGTACACTTAAATTATATGTTATTTGTTGAAGTTATCTTGTATTTTATTTTTTTAATTTGAGTAAAGTTTATCCATATTTCAAGACAATAAAATTAATAATTTATTATTTAAATTTTAATTTTCTGTCAAGATATTTACATAATAAACTGCTTTAATTTTAATCACATGAAACATGATATTTTAATTAATTTTTATGTTGATTGTGATTATTTTGAGGATTTATGAGTTTAACCCCAAATTTTTTATTTTTCTTATTTTTTTTTTCTAGTGATTTATGTATGTGTTTGGTAGCGTTTGATTTTTTTTCTCAAAAATAAAAAAAATAAAAAAATATATAACTAATAGTAAAGACAACGAAATTAGAATTCGAAAACAACATATTTATTTTGTTATTTCTAGTGCATTGCTGCTACTAACTACCTTTCTAATATATATATATATAATATAAATACACTATATCTCTCTCTAAATACACTATTCAAACACTACTTATGTATGTGTGATGAACCATTTATGTTTGAGTGGCTTTAAACTGATCATGTCTTTGTTTTCCCTGACCAATGCATCATATATCCATACTTTCTTGATTCTAAATCAATTATTTCTCTTGTATAAAAAGCAAGTTGCGAATTAGATTTTTTAATTAAAAAAAAAAACAATCTCGCTTTCTGCAAGTTACAAGGAGAGAAACTAAAAACAAATCTGCCGACAATTTTGCATAACGCCTTCCAACCCCCATCTTGAAACATAATTCCAAAAAAACTTCGCATCAAAATTTTTTGGCCTAAACTTTTTTATATTAATTAGTATTTTTGTCTGTAATAATAATAATACTAAAAAATATAAATTTTTTAAAATTATATTAATTTTATTCTAATATTATAAATTATAACAAAAAAAATTTATAAAATCAAACTATTTTAAAAAAATCGTTCAGAACAAAAGTTTCTATTGACTAAAAAGACTAAAATTTTCATAAATAATAAAAAGATAATTAATAAGTTTTTTAGTTATTTTTTATGTAAAAGAGTTTATTTTTTTACTAATAATTAATTTTAATTTTCGTTATCTAAAATTTAAAAGAATTTAATATATATATTTTTATATTTAATCAGATATTAATTGTTGCATAAATAAAAATAATTAAATTTAATATTTATTATTTAAAATAATATTTTCTCTTTCTCTCTCTATATATATATATAATTAGATATTAGTATAAAAAAATTTATATTGATATTTATAAAATTAACTTAAAATAATTTTTTTAAAATAATTGAATCTTGATTCAAATTATTAATTACAACATTCGAATTATATGTAATAATATTTGAAGAAAGAAAAGTAAAAATATACATTTTAAAAATAATCGGTGAAAATTTAAAACTAAATAAAAAAATTAAAAAATATGTATATAATAATAATATTTTATGTGACTAATATTATAGGATTATTTTTTAATTATATTTAATTATAAATTTAATGTTTTTTATAATTTTATAATTTTTTGAATTATATTATTTTATTAATTTTATTTTTTATAAAATAAAAAGGTAAATAGAAATAGAGAAAGAAAGAAAAAAGAGGAAGAAAGATAAAGAAGAAAGAGAGAGAAAGTTTGTTAATTTTAAAAGAAAATATTTTATTTTTTTTAATTGTATTAAAAGAATATTTTGTAACACATTTTGGTTTATTAAGTTAGTAATATAAAATATAAATTATAAATTATGTATAGAGTGGAAAGAGTAGAGAGAAATAGAGAAGGAGAGAGAGAGGTGGATAAGAAAATATAGGAAGAGAGTTTTTTTTATCGAAGATAAGGAGACTCAAACCTGCGACCTCTTAAGTGAGTATGGAGAGACTATGCCATCTGAGCTATAACTCATTGGCATAGGAAGAGAATTTATTAATTTTGGAAGAAAATATTTTTTCTCAATTTTAATAAAAAAGTGTTATGTGACATATTTTAGTTGTTAAATTATTAATATAATATAGTTATATTTCATTTTTAATTTAATTTTAATTACAATTAAAACATATTATGTTACATATTTTGATTGTCAAATTTATAATTAGTTATTAATAATGATGTATAAGAGAGATATAATTGGTGAAAGAATGAGAGGGATAGAGAAATAGAGAGAGAGAAGTGAAAAGAGAACTATTTAGTTTTAGAAGAAAAGATTTGATTTAGTTGTAACGAGAGAGTGACGTGTATCACAATTTAGTTGTAAAATTAGTAATATATAATAGAATAATAAATATAACTATATTTTAGTTTTAATATTTTAATTTTAATTTAATTTTAGTTATAAATAGAAAATATTATGTTCTATATTTTAATTATCAAATTTATAATTAATTATTAATAATGATATATAAGAGAGATAAAATAGATGAAAGAATCAAAGAGATAAAGAAATAGAGAGAGAAAAAGAAGAGAGAACTCTTTAATTTTATAAAAAAAAATAATTTTAATTATAATAAAGAAGTGACATGCACTTGACAAGCATTACAAGTGATGTTTTTGTCAAATCTTATTTTAGGAAGACCTCTAACCAAATTCTTTTTCACAAGTTTAGAAACTCAAAACAGTCTTGCATGTTTTAATTTCTTATGGCGTAACCATTTCTTAGATTCCATGGAAGTAAAACAAGCTACATTTTGTTCTTTTAGTTCTTCTAAGGTTAGTCCATACATATTATTGTATCTTTTAACTTTAAACAAAATTTCACCAGATTTTTCACACACAACCAAGCATTTTAATTTCTTGAAAATAGCCAAACAACATAAATCACACAATTTGCTAATGGTTAGAAGATTGTGTTTTAACCATCAACTCAAAATACAACATCAATGAAAGTTGAGAAATTCTTACCAACCTTACCTATGGCCACAATTTTTCATTGTTACCGAAAGTCACAAAGCTTCCATCGTATATATCAAGCTTAATGAAGAAAGTGAATTTTTCGGTCATGTGCTTAGAGCATCCACTATTCAAGTATCACATGTCTTTTTTCTTCTTGGATGCTTAAACAAAACTGCACAAATCTTTTAAGTGACTTTAGGTATCCAAACTAATTTGGATCCTTTGAAGTTAATCTTTTTTGGTTGTCCAAGTGCATTAAAATCACAAACAGCCTTGTATGTTTTGTTTCCTACTCTTCTTTTGTTAATAAAGCATTGGAAAGAAAAGATACCAGGTTTATTGCAATTAAAACAATGATTTGTGTGAGCATGTTGCTGAAAACGATTAAAGGTATGATGCTGAATTTTCTGGTATTTGAAAATGATGCATCTCTTTTGAAAGATCCATCTCTATCATTTGTACCTCCTCTTTGAAAAAAATCTTAAACCAGAATTTCTTAACACATATGGGTTTCTAGAACGTGAGGCTCTTTTGTGAAAGAAAAATTTTTTAAAAGCGGCCTCATTGTTAGAGATGTAACCCAAACCAAAGTTATTTGAAGTAGGTTCAGACTTTAAATAAGATGTATTTTTTTTTATCAAAATCTAACTTTTCAAAATCAGCATCAAGGTTAGATGAACATTCAAGACTAGATTTATCAAATGATGATTTTATTCTTGAAAATGATGCTGAAAATTTTGCAAGTGATTTTTCAAAAATTGCATCATATTTGTTACATACCCTAAACCTGATTTTTTCAAAAAATGTCTTTGATTAGCAAGTAATTTGTCCAAGTTGCTAGAACTATGTACAAATTTTGCTAAATCATTATTCAAACTTTTGATCATTTTATTTAATCTTTTATTTTCAGCAATAAGTTCTTAAGAAGGATTAATGATGTGCTTTTCTTTGAACTTTTCAATTTCAGATTTCAAAAATCTATTTTCTTCAATGAAATCAAAAGCACATTTGGTCTCCTTCACCTTTTCTTTCAAAAACTCATTTTCATCTTTCGAAACTTCATTTTCATATTTACATTTGTTGTATTTATTCAACAATTTTTCAGAATGGTGAGTGAACTCATCAATAATAACATGCAAATCATCAAGAGATAAGTCATAGAAATTTACCTCTTCTTGTTGATCTTCATCATCAGCCGTGAAATAGATTCGGGCTTCATCTTCGGAGTTTCCTTTCTCATCTGATTCAATCTTGAGATCCTTCCAAGAAGCCATAAGTCCCTTCCTTTTTGGTTCCTTTGAGTTACCACCTCTGCTTCTTCCTTTGAGTCTCATCGTTCTTCTAAGTTTTCTAGCAAAACATACAAACTCGTCATTTTATAAACAGTCACTACATTCATCATCCAATGATTCAGGGCAAGATTTAAGAGCCACTTCTTTCCTCTCCTTTTTTTTTGTATCATTTTTTTTGAGTGATTTCACATGCTAGTAACTTTTCTCTCAACTCATTATAGGTCATTTCACTTAGGTTACTTCTTTCATAGATAACAGTATCCTTAGTTTTCGACTCTCTTGTCAAACTTCTCAAGATTTTTCTCACTAGCATCCGTTCGGAATGAATAATCCCTATAGCGTCCAAGCTATTAATGATGATAAAGAATCTCTCGAACATATCATCAATTGATTCTCCTTCCTTCATAGAGAATATCTCATACTCTTTGCTCAGCATGTCACTTCTAGTTTCTTTTACTTGTATGGTGCCCTCATGTGTGACTTGGATCTTATCCCAGGTTTTCTTTGCTGTTTTGCATCTTGAAACCTTCAAGTATTCCTCAAAGCTGGTTGCACAGTTCAGCATGTTAATAGCCTTGACATTTAGTTCTACCTTCTTGTCATCTTCGTTCTAATCTGCTTCAATTTTAGGAGTGACAACACCATCAGCGGCTGTTTTTTTTTTTTTTTTGAAGAATGGATATCTGTTGTTGGACTATCCTTCAGTCAGAGTATAAGCCACTGTGTAAAAATTCATGTTATTCACCATCAGGATCTTTCCTCCAAGCTGTGAAGCTTGATCTCTTTGAGACCAAGCTCTGATACCAATTGATGGTAATCAGTGGCTAAGAGAAGGGGGGTTGAATCTTAGCCCCCTTTTTTGCTGAATCTCAATCTCTGATTTTTCAACCAAACTTTAGGAGATATTTCTGCTTTTGTCTCGTGTCGAGTTAAGAGACACTTTTGTTTTGTCTCGTGCCTTGAGAGACACTTTTGTTTTCATCTCCTGATTAACAAAAACAGAGAAAGGAGTAGAGAAGAAGAATTAACAGCAGATATATCCTGGTTCAGCCATTAGGTGCAATGTGGCCTATATCCAATCTCCATCACAACAATAATAGAATTTCACTATCTCTTTTTTAATATTACAAACACTAATTTCTCCTTAGGAACTACCCATTCCTATCTGGGACAAATCCAGATTCTATTCCCAATCTGAACTTGACTTGGACTTAAACCAAGCTTTCAACTGCAAAGTGTCAACCCAACTTACAAGGGAATAAGTCCAGATTCTAACCCAACCTGAACTTGACTAGAACTCAAACCTGGCTTTCAACCGCAAAGTGCTAACCCAACTTGTAAGGGAATTCCCTCAAGATCATGACAACAAAACAAAAATACATACAAAGAATTTCTGAGATAAATATGGATTTTTCTTTAACTCTCTGCATTTTTCCACTCATTGGCTTTTTCTTACAAAACCTCACATTTTGCCTTTTACCAATGAAATACAGACAGACTCACTGAGAAAAAGAAATATTCAATGAAAGCCATGAAGGAGAAGAATAAACAACTCAAAGAACTATGGGAACCCAAACGTGTGCTCTCACTCCTTGATCTCAACCCTTGGCCGTTCACCCTTATTATAGAAGGGGAAGCTCCCAAGGTTGAAACCGGTTCAACCAACCCAGCAACTTCTTTTCCAACATAGGTTAAGTCACGGTTTGAACAAAAGGAAGAGAGAGGAAAAACCGAAACTACATGCATGTACCTCTCTCAACCTTTTTCATCCATTTTCTTCAATCTTGGCCATTGATCTTGACTTTGACCCCAAGAATTGATTATGAACGTTGATGAGCGTCTGACCCAGGCTGGCTTCAAGCTTCCCATTTTTGTTTCTTCCCTACCTGAGACTCAGAGGCTATCTTCTTCACAAAAATGGAAATAAATCTTTGCTGTGCCTTCAAGATAGATTTGCTTCATGAATCGAGGCATTTCATTCTTTCCTTGGCAACAAATCTTTAAGTCTTTCTTCAAATCTTTCCTTTTGTGGAAACAATCTTTCTTAGTCTTTCTTCATAGGCTTTGGTTTTAATTTTCTTCTTTCTTTTTTTTTTAATGAAAGATGTGACCGAAAGCAAAAGAGAGGAGAGAGAAGAGAGAACAGCTTTCATTGGAAGTCATCAATACAAATTAAATTGAATTGAATTTGGAGTTGCGATTATCAACGGTGTAGTTACTAAAGCATGTTTTTAATGAAATTAAACTCAATTGGATTTTTACTTTCAATAACCAAGAATGATAACTTTGGCAATTTAAATTTTCTTTGGTTTGTGACTACCGAACGAGTTACTAAGGGTTTGGACCATTTCCTTCTTTTTTTTTGCCTTTTAATTGTTTAGCCACTTGAAGTGAATAATTATTATTGGGCTAAACTTGTTTAGTAACCAAACTGTGCTCTCATTACTTGAGCCTCTTTGGATCTTTTTTTTTTTTAATATTAACCACTATTTATGAAATAAATTTTGTGTAAGGCTGGCCATTCAATAATTAAATTGGGTTTAATTACATCTTAGCCCAATATTAAAAACTAATTTGTTTCCTGCACACTAACAAAAATATCAAACAAACCATTGGAAGCAATTTAAACAATTAATAATATTTTAATAATATTTACTCATTATTTCAGTTTTCCAAATTCAACACATGTAATATATTTTGATCGTAAAATTAATACTTTTTCGGATATATAATAGATAAATAAAAAGAAAAAGACTAGTTTAAATAATCGGCGGGCGCCAACTTAATTGAAGGAAAAGCTAAGCTGGCTAGCTTAGTAAAGTGTTCCTTACTGTCTCACTCAGTCTCAACGGTCTAAACTCTATACTCTAGTCTAAATTCTAAACACAGTCACACATGCTCTGCACTATGACACACCTCAAACCCTAGCTCCTTCCGATCTACTCACCACAATTCTGCTTGCCACCGTCCGTGGTCGCCGTACTGCTTCTCTCCCTCGTCGCCGTTCTGCTCGCCGTTGTCACCGAAATTCTGGTAGGTGAGTCCTCTCTTTGCTGTGTTGTGTTGACTTGTTAATTTGCTTGATTAATTAGTTGATTTTCTGGTGCTGTGTTCGTTCAATTTTAACTGATTTCTCAGACCCTATTTCAAATTTCATGGAAACATTAGTCCTTGTTGGTGTTTGAACATTTCCCTTTTGATCTGTATATCATTGTGTCCCCTGGATTTGAGAAAATGTTCACTTTTGACTATACAGTTTTTGAATCACTCTGTAGATTTTTGCTGTGTCACACTATCATAGCAGTACCTTAATGTTTCAGCCTCATTTACTCGTAATTTTCTTCAATTCTAGCAATTTGAATGGAACAGAAACAGTAATCTACTACCAAAGGCCTCTACTCTTTTTGATATGTGTTTTGGAGCTCCAAGTAAATACAAACTCTTAAGTAAATAAATTCAGTTCCAGTTTCATATGATGTACAAAATCTGCACCATTTTTTTCTTTCCTGTTAATTTTTTTATCTTTTGATTCTAGAAAAGGGTGGAGAATTTTTAATATGCACAGGTATTCTCAAACATGTTACATACTTAATGATTCTCACTGACTCAAAAAGGAACTACAAATTCTGCTTTGTTTTGTAAGGTGATTTTTTTTTTTTTTTGGTTATTTTCACTTCCAGTACATATAGGAATGTTGTGGCTTATAGTTTCAACAATTTGATGCTTAATAGGCTCAAGATTGTTATGAGCTTTCAGCCGAGTATGAAGGGAAGCATAATAATTGAGAAGTTGGAGGAACTTGGGAATATGTTTTAGTGTTGGCCTTTGAATGACTTAAATGGTTACATAACGTATGTCAATTGAATGACTTACAGTTTATCTTTGATAAACTATTTAATTAAAGACCATGCCATCCAATTCCCTATAAAATAACGCATAAATTATATTGGCGGTCATCCTCATTTGAATTAATGATATACCAAAGTTATGCTCACTATAAATCTAATATACCAAAAGTATCCCCACCTTTGTTTTTTCCCTTCTGTTTCTAACACTTTCTCTTCCTCTTTCTGTGCGCTCAAATTGTTGAATCAATTCAGCATTTCTTTGACACTGAAATAACGAAGAAACAAATGAAGATGAAGACCAAAACACCATTGAAGCAGCTCAAGCTTGCTGTTCCTGCTCAAGAAACACCCATCACTTCATTCCTGTAATTATATTCTCTCTATCTTCTCTATTAACACTCACCCATGTCTTCTTAGCTTCACCACTTAAATTCGCATGTAAAGTTGCCGTCGTTAGCTTTATGTCACTCTTTATGCTTTGTTGTTGCTAGCTACCAAAATATACTAGTTTAGCACGTGGGTTAGTTTGACAACAATTCCAACATGCAGTATCTTAGATTACTTGTTTTTTTCATGTTTTAAGCTCGGGGAATTGTCTTTATATGAGAAGAAAACTTTCTTTATATCAGGACTGCAAGTGGCACATTCCATGATGGAGATCTGCTGTTAAATCAGAAAGGACTGCGTCTCATCTCTGAAGAGAAAGAATCAAGGGTAGCTCTTATTTCTTCCACATTCCCATTTGTTGTTTCTACTTTCTAATCTAATATATATATATATACTATTTTCAATTTTGCATAAATTTTGCCTAATGAGTTGAATTTCAAAGCCAGCTTCCATTGCTTTATTAGGATCTAGAAACTACATTGCTTATCTTCAATCAGTTATGGTGTTCAGTTTTGATTACTTGGTTGCAATTTTCTCTACTAGTTTCCTCACAATGTACATTGCACTATCGTTTGCAGCAATTATTGTTAGTTTCAATTTTGATGACTTTGATTCAATTTCATTTTCCTTGTAGCATCTAATCTTAGACTTGTAATTTTCCTGTTTGGACAGCCTTCTGATGGTAAGGAACTGGAATTCGATTTCTCCCTTGATGACCTTGAGACCATCAAAGTGATTGGAAAAGGTAGTGGTGGCGTAGTACAACTTGTTCAACATAAGTGGGTTGGAAGATTGTTTGCTCTGAAGGCGAGTACATGCTGCACTTAATAACCTTATTTGAATTGCGTCTGGTTTTTATTTGACACATTATTTTAAGGTCAACATAGTTTCCTTAAAGTTCCTTTCTAAAACAAATGGATTCATGACATGAAAATTTTGAAACAAGTGCAATGCTTATTTCAGAAGTTTGTTTCACATGTTCATCTTAATACGGCAGCTATCTAAAAGATCAGGTTTGAGATCATCAGCTAATTAGATTGGAGCCTTGACATGATGCAGACAGCAACCTTAGTATGAAACTGTGTCTTTTATGCTGCAATTCTTTTCAGAAGTACTTTCTAGATCAGCCTTTTCTGCTTCTTCCTAAAATTTGATCTATATTATTTGTTTGTTGTCTATGTTTTTAGCTATTTCAATAACACAGTTTAAAATTGTGATCTTGCGCTGCTGTAAGGGATTACATTTTAAAGTAAAGCATACTGAATTTAAAAATTGTTTTTCAAGTCTCAACCCTGTACATTTTGCTTCTGTCCTTCATTGCAGGTCATTCAGATGAACATACAAGAGGAGATTCGAAAACAGATTGTTCAGGAACTGAAAATAAACCAAGCTTCACAATGTCCACATGTTGTGGTTTGTTACCACTCATTCTACCATAACGGAGTTATATCGCTTGTCTTAGAATACATGGATCGCGGTTCTCTGGCAGATGTAGTCAGACAAGTTAAAACAATTCTGGAACCATATCTTGCCGTGGTTTGTAAGCAGGTATGGTAGACCATAATTCTTTCAGTCTTTCTTGTTGAAATTGCCACATTCTAGTCCTGTCAACAATTGAGGCTCATTTACTGTTCCCTGGTTAATTATTTATGAGCCATGTCCATATTACAGGTGTTACAAGGTCTTGTTTACTTGCATAATGAGAGACATGTGATACATAGGGACATCAAACCATCCAACCTATTAGTCAATCACAAAGGGGAGGTGAAGATTACTGATTTTGGCGTTAGTGCTATGTTGGCAAGCTCAATGGGCCAAAGAGATACATTTGTCGGAACTTACAACTACATGTCGGTATGTGCCTTTTTTTTTTTTTGGCTCTATGTTACCAGAATATACTTCGTATCTACAATCAAATTCATCATAATCAATAGACTGATTTGTTGGCTTCCTCTTTTAGCCAGAAAGAATTAGTGGGAGCACTTATGATTGTAGCAGTGATATCTGGAGTTTGGGCTTGGTAGTACTTGAGTGCGCCATAGGAAGGTTTCCTTACATACAATCCGAGGATCAGCAATGCTCCCCTAGTTTCTATGAGCTTCTGGAAGCAATTGTCGAAAGGCCTCCACCTTCGGCTCCGGCAGATCAATTCTCTCCAGAGTTCTGTTCATTTGTATCATCCTGGTAATTGTTATTTTGTTTCACTCTCTGTGTCCCTACCAGGAAAACTGAAATCAGTAACTATTTCAAGTGGTCATTTTGATCCATTTGTTAGTTTAATCCGGTATCACCAAAATTGTTGTAAATTCTGAACAAACTGTCTTGTTTCAATTCTAAGTTCAATTTGGCTTAATGCAGCATCCAAAAAGATCCACGGGATAGATTGACATCCTTGGAGCTTCTGGTTAGCAACCTAACGCTGTTTTCTTTTACTTATGAAATGTTATATCTTATTAAAATTCTTAAATGCTGATTCTACTAATCTTATTGTGTGTTTACAGGACCATCCTTTCATAAAAAAGTTTGAAGATAAAGATCTTGATCTTGGAATTTTAGTAGGTAGCTTGGAACCCCCTGTAAATTTTGCTAGATAAAGATCTTAAAATGCAATGTGTAAAATTTGTACTTGACCAATCATAACTCTTGAAACAGTTCATGAAAACTTCTCGTCCGTGATGCTACAATAGAAATATATATCCGTGTCAGTTTTGAGATTGTTAACTTCAATTATAATTTCATTAAACTTATTTGTGTAATAGATGTTTGCATTCAATAGCTTCACCATTTTGGTAGTTTATTCTTTCATCATTAAAATTCCTACATCCTTGAACCAACTTGAGATACTAAAATAAATATATTGTGTTTTGACGTTGAGACTTGAGAAGTTATATTTGTATTACGATTTACGAGTGTTTCATCTTCAAGGTGGATTCTGTGGTGCCTTCTAAAGAACAGTAGCACCGCAAAATTAACGTCATCTAATAAAGGCTAATTGTGCCTTCAAATTTCTAAAGAGTAGTGGTACCATATAGCTAATATGATATAATAGCTAAGATCTCATAATGTTCTCTCCTCTTGCAGCACATACCAAGAAATTCACATAAAACTTGACAATGTGTATTTATATCAATGGGATAATCTGATATAATTAACTTTAGTTGCAGAATTAGGAAGGCAAATGAGTAACTACAATATTTACAATCTTTGGTATCTCATCAGTTTATTATCTGTGTTGAGCCTAGTCCTTAGGCCTTTTGATGATCTCTTGTAACAATTTATCCCAATGTTACTATTTTAGTAAATACTAAATTGGGTCTTTATCCATTTTTTAAAGCGTTATACCAAGAAAACATAGGAGCGGATTGGCTTACCAAAAAGAGTATGAAATCTCTTTTTGGATGTTATTTTCTTAATCAACCACCTTATAATCTTAGACTTATCCTAGAAGATAATGGCAGGGGAGCAACCTTTCCTAGACTTATCTCTGGTTTGTAATTTTTTTGGGCTTAGGCTTCGTTTTAATACTAAAATAAATTATTAAGTGCCTCTGTAACTATTTATTTTGTGAGACATTTGTCATTTTTCATTTAATAAGTAAAAAGTATAGACTATTAAAATTTAAATCAATCAAAGTAAAATTTTACAAAAGAAAATAACCGGCATATTTTAAAAGTGAATAGTTAGAGGTCTTTTAGGAAAAATTCCCAAATAAAGTGGAGTAAAAATACTTTTGGATGAAGTACTATAAATTTATAACCAAACAATGAGACCAAGATATGTGGTTCAATTTTATTGTTGGTCAAGCTAAGTTTTTTTTTTTTTTTGTTGAACCAAAAACTAGTTAAATAAAAAATGATTAAACCAATTGAATAAAATTATCCCACTTGTCATGCGCTCATGTTTGGTCATAATACTTTATCCAAAATCTTTTTTTTTTGTTTTATTATAAGATCCACTATTGCTTAGTTTTATTTTGCTAGGAGTTTCAAGATTAGAAAATAGACAGGCTAAAACAAGATTTAAGTTCTAATTCTAGATGTGGATTTAAATTCATAAACTTGAATCATATTTGTATTTTTAACTTTCTCAATCTGATTCTGTCCGACCTAATTCACATAAAATAATTATTTTCACTTAAATATAATATTTAATCCTTTTAAATTTTATAATAACAAATATTATTTATGTTTTATTAAAATAATTAGCTTGATAATATTAAATACCAAGATTTTGAAAATCGGTTCGGACCGGTTGGTCAAACTGGTTGAACCGTGAACCGTGAAGAAATACGGTTCGAACAAAGTAAAATAAGAGATTTCAAAAATCGGAATTGAACCGGTGAACTGACCAGAAATTGGTCGGTCGAATCGAACCGTGATCCGGCCGGTTTTTGAATACATAGTCAAACGTTGCCGTTTCAATCTCTCTCGGTAACTCCATAGTCCATCCTCCTTCCTGATGCCTAGATCCAGCCTCTAGTAGCCAGTTAGCCCTAACTCCATCCTCCCAAGCTCACCTCCGTCCCTCACTTTAGCCACCGCCGTTGCGACAGGTCTCGCTCCCTTCCCCTCCATTACGCAGTAGCTATTGCAAGCTTCCTCGCCTTCCATCGCGCAGCCACCGTGGGAACGTCGAAGCCTCCGTCGCGCAGCCACGCCGCTGCCGTCCCTAGCTCTGTCCGGTTTTTGAATTTTGCCAAAAACGCAAGCATTTTGACTTGGCCCCAAAAGGGAACCCTAGGACTCTTTCACCCAGACACCCACACTGCACAGACCCATTCTCGAGCCTCCCCTCCAGCCCTCCACTCTCACCTCTTGCTCTCACCACGTCCAGTCTCCACCGCGAGCTTCTGCCGCAATCTCCATCCAGCCACTGCCGCCGTCGCAAGTTCCTTTCAACCAGCTTTCTGTTCGCGCAGCCAGCTTTCCTTTCAGCCGTCGAAATCGCAGCCACCGTCAGTGCCAGTTGCCGTCGCGCAGTCTTTCCATCAGCTCCAGCTCTGTTCGAACCTTCGACCCCAACCACTGTCCTTGTCGCCGCCAGCTCTGCATTCTTCCCTGTCTTTCACTAACCCTAGGTATAAATCTAGTTTGTTGTAATAAGAATTGTTGAAGTATGATTAATTGTTGGTTCTACCTTCTAAACCTTGCTGTTATTACTTGAAGTATGATTAATTGTTGGTTCTACATTTATCATTTCATTCAGCAACACCATTCATATACAGATAGGGTCAACACCCATTTGAAGCATTATTAAATGATTAATTGTTGAAGCTGATTGCTTTAAGCATGATTAATTATTGAAGCTGATTGCTTGAAGGCTGAAGCATGATTAATTGTTGAAAAACTGTTTGCTTGAACCATGATTAAATGATTAATTGTTGAAGCATGATTAATTGTTTGAATGTTGTTTGTTGATATTATTGGGTAGTGGGTTGCTGTGATATTGTAATTGGATTGTATTGTTATTGCTCTGTTGAGTCTGTTCTGAATCTGATTAGTGATTTTCTGATTGTGAAGTCAATCAAAGAAATTGATTTTGTGTTGTTGTCGAAATTATTGCTAAAAATAGATTTGTTACTCTACTGCTGCTATTTTTTAATTTATGAGTATGCTGTTTTTGTATTTTTGTGGATAGATTTATTGATTTCAGAGTATAGGTGATTATTTGTTGCTGTGTTTTAATTTAAAACCAAATTGATGCTTTCAAAAAATTAACGAACAACAGATGTCCCATGTTATTGATTTAGAGCAAGTAAATCATGAAGATGATGCTGTTGTTAGAGGTCTTGGGAGTGATGATGATAATGGTAGTGTATTTCTCTGATGCAGAAGACGATGGTTCAAGCCACTCTCATTTCTAATGTTTTTTACTTCACTTATTAACTGCAAAATTTGATTTTTGATGCTTTTTAATGCTGAATTAGATTGATTCTGTGAATATTTAGACACTCTTTTGTTTATGATTCATGGAATTGAAAATTGGATTGTTTGGTACTCCTCTATATGTATATTTGTTCTATGTCTTGGTGCTGAGTCTCACAAATATTCTCAATTACTTACAGTTATGGTTTCCTTCTTGAATGGGATTTTATTTTTCCAAAAGAAATCATAGAGGATTAGGGTTGTGGATTTTTTTTATTGAGTGATGAGTGTAAAATTGAAGATGATGATAACAAAAGTGCTTGAAAACATATATTTTAAGAGTGTTTTAAAAAAAACTTTTGAGTTTGTAAATTGATAAGATCATGTAGTTTTGGTGTATTTATTTATATTTTATTTATTATTTTATTATAAAACGATTTTTTTGGTTCAACCATGATTAAACCGGTTGAACCTTACTAAATACTTGTATAAAAGAAATGAATTGGACAATTAAGATTGACCTGACAAATCGAACTCGATGTTATCGACTATGTATTAAGTTGTCAATCTCCTCTGATCGGGTTAAATATTCATAGGTACGGATAGAACTATCTTAAGAAGTAAAAAATTTTGTAATAGATAAATAACTAAAATGCACCCGAATAATTTTATCATTGGTAAAAATGCACTCAAATTTTGGTATCGAAAAATGTCCTCAAATAATTTTAAATACAACAAAAATGCTCAATATTAAATATATATTCTCAAAAGAATACTTTAGAAATTGAATTTTGATATCGTTTTTTTGTAAATATAATTAGAAAAATGAGATATTTTTATTCTTAAAATTTGATGGTTTTTCAATAAGTATATATTTTTTGGGGTAATTGACTCTATTAAACCAAAGAAGGAAAACAGGTAACGCAATTCACCCAAAGCAGAAATCCACACGTGAATCACCCAGGCAGCATTTCTATACAAATCGAAACAGCATTGTGAGATTTAGGTTCCTATGTAAATCGAAACACCCTTGGTTGATTTATTCATTATCAACGTAAATCTAATAGGGGTCTTTCGATTTATGTGGAGATGCACAACGTTGAATGTAAATCTGTAGCAGCCGTTTCGATTTATATATATAGCACCTACCCTAGTAAATCTCATGGAGCCAATTCGATTTACGTGTAAGTGGGGCACCTAGTAAATCTATGCCCACTAATTAGATTTATGCATGTTTTGCACCCACTGTAATTCGAAACACAGCCTATAGATTTACTAGCAGCTTCAGTATAAATATAGTTCGAAAAGGTCACTTTCGAACCATATGCCCCACAACCCTTCCCCACCGAATCCCTTCCAAAAAAAAAAGTAATAGTGATGGGAGATAATCCGGACCGACTTTATCGCCTAGACGGAGTTGCCCACATTACTGGTGTCGTCAATGAAGAGGTTAGTATGTGCTAGTTTTTTTTTTTAATTATTGTTTAATGGTTCACGTTTATTATTTCAAAGGCAGTATTATAGAAATAGTAGTTGGTACGAATAGGGTTGAAAAATGTTAGTAGTGAAGATTATGAAAGAACGGGATTTGTTAATTTTAACAAATCGCCTTAAACTAGAGAAAATGGGTAGATTAGTGGCTTAATAATATAAAGAGGTGTAGCCGAGAAAGTTAAAATTTAAAATAGTACTCAAATAAGAAGGACCAATCTGAGTGATGTAGACTATGAAGAAGTTGACCTCCTTTTTTTAAAGAGAATAGTATTAAAGTAGACTTTGAAGTAGATGTGGGCTGACATTTAGATATTATTAAGATTAGTGATTGAATATCGAAAGCGTGAGTTGGGCTGGCTGGTTAAATTTGTTTTTTATAAGTATACGAATTATCTTTATTATGCCCAATATGATGACATGGTGAAATAATTTTGGGTGCGTCCCAGTTGCGTGATTTGACTCCGTTCATGTCATTATTAGGATTAATTTATTGTTATGTAGATATTTTTTCATATGGTGCTGACGGAGAAATTGTTATGTTGTTTATGTAGCCTCATCGATGTATCGGTAGCATGAGGCGACAGCAGGGTATGCGATTGGATGACAGGATCGTTCCGTACTTGTAGATGACTGGTTTATACCATCTTGCGAGGCTGAACGAGACCTGGTTTAGATTGGATGAGCCGTTGATCAGTGCATTCGTGGAGAGGTGGCGTCTGGAGACGCACACATTTCATATGCCATTCGGAGAGTGCACGATTACACTGCAAGACGTGGTATACCAGTTAGGGTTGTCGATAGATGGACAGTACGTTAGTGGGTGCTTGACAGAGTTCGAGCGGTACATCCAGGGCGGTCGCCTAGCTTGGGTTTGGTTCCAGGAGCTTTTAGGTGTATTGCCTCCTGCGGACTGCATCGACAAGTTTACAGTGAGATGCAGTTGGATGCAAGAGACCTTCGGTCAGATACCTGATGGGGCCGACGATGCCACTATCCAGAGGTATGCTAGAGCCTATATCATAATGCTTTTGGGGACTCAGCTATTTGGGGACAAGTTTGGGACTCGCCTACACATCAGATGGCTCCCGTATGTAGCCAGGCTTGAGGACATGGGGGGATACAACTGGGGATCAGCTACTTTGTCATGGTTATATAGGTGCATGTGCCGCGTGGCGAACAGAAACGTTGTCAAGTTAGCCGGTCCATTGCAGCTGCTTCAGTCATGGATCTTCTGGCGGTTCCCTGGCTTCAGACCAGCTGGATATGATACCGTCCGCTGGCCATTGGCGTCGAGGTGATGTTATTTTAATGTTCTATGTTCATGTTTTAAATTTGGCGGTAATTTTCTGTTAATACCGTCACATGTGATTTCAGGTGGTCCGGTTACAACCTGACCTCGAGCGAGAGAGGACCTCGGGTTGCTCATTGGAGGCTTAGGATAGATCTCCTTCAGGCTGATAATGTGAGTATTTTTCTAAAGCTAAGTAGTTAACATGTAATGTCAGCTTCTTAACAATGTACTGTTAACTAATAGCTGCTACGTATATTACTTTGCACAGTTTACTTGGATGCCGTATAACACTCCAGAAGTAGTCCAGGTTGTTCACCCGGAGATACTTGAGCCTCGTCATATGGTGCTGTGGAGGAGTGTGACATCGCTGATTTATTTTGCTGTCATAGAGTGGCACCAGGTAGATCGGGTGCTACCTCAGTTTGGTGGAGTTCAGCCTCTCCCACGGTCAACACTGAACATTGACTTCTTGATGGCGAAGGATGGTAGAGGCGGTGACCGTTGGTTCCCGTATACTTGCAGTTCTGGCACTTCCATTGGGACAGCCACGCAGATCATGTCCTTCGGTTTGATGTTGTTCCGAATCCAAGCCCGTCACATGACTTTCTTGATTGGTGGGCCCAGCATGGTCAGAGATTCTTGTCACCGGAGCTACTACTTGGTGATCCCAGGGCAGTTCCTATACCTGGCGAGGCACTTCAGCGAGGCCCAGGACGAGTTCCGGACATGGATAGGGTGGATGATGTTCCAGATAGACGTAGAGTAGAGCGGAGAGCTCGTGTTGGTACACGTCGGAGTGGCCGTGAGTGGCAGTGGCTCGACCAGGCTATGGAGGCGGGCGAGGGGAGGGGACGTGTACGTGCACAACGTGGTAGGGGTGGTCGACGTAGGCCTGCAGGAGGGAGAGGTGGACAAGACGACGACGACGGTGGTGATCATGGAGGAGGGGATGGCAGGGGAGATCATATGAGTACCGATGGAGGAGATGCGGGTGGCATACCCGGTGGAGTTGGTGGACAGGAGCACGGCACTAGAGGTAGCGGCTCTCTTGGTGGGGACTGGTATGGTTCAGGTGTGGGAGAGGATGCCGGCGAGGGTCCTAGCGGTGGCGCCAGAGGGGCATTCAGCGATTACTTTGTTGGTGTCCCCAGTGATGACCAGACACTCCATGAGAGCCAGACATGGGTTAGCCCTAGTCGTTTGTTGTCGGACATGCTCACTAGTGATGGGCTTGATGTGGAGTTCAGATCCTCACATTTTCTGGAGGAGATTAGTGTTATCATGCAGGAGGACGAGGCAGCACGTCAGAGACAGTCTGCCATCGGACCCCAGTCACACCTCGTCGTTGATCTGAATGCTCTTCCATCTGGCATGCCGCACAAGCCTTTTGCCTTGGGTGGTACTCCTCCTTCAGCTCACCTAGTAGGCCCGCAAGTTGTGACTGGGCCTTCTGGGCCACCTCCACAGACTGTGGGTGAGTTCTCCAGACCACCCACACTGGTTGTACAGGAGGAGGAGGCAGTTGGCGACGGTGCGGATGAGGATAAGCTGCCAGTCGCCGATAGACCTCGTAGAGTACGACGGGCATGATGCTGCTTCACAGAGTCGCATTTATTTGGATGAGTTATTGTTACATGTATGTGCTGCATGAGAGCATGATTTCCTAGAGGTAGCGTTGCACCTGTTACTTATGTTTTACTAGCGATTAGGGTATGAGTAGATGCTGGTGGTTTACGGGAACCATTTGAGTTATGTATAACCTATGGCGTACTTATGTATTACCTCTTTCTGTACTGTTTCCTTTGTTTAACTTGTGATATGTTTATGCTTAACCGAAGTATCCGTTGTTCAAGCAAAACAAATCGAGCGTTCAAAAAGGATAAAAAGTAACTTAAGCAAAACATATGGAATTTAATAGAATAGTTTCCAACATAGATACTATATATAATGATGACGACATTACCCAATTACAATGGAAATACATAAAAGGAAACAACTAAGTGTTGGTGGTACGTAAATTCAATAACACCTAACATGCTAACACATAACCTAGATGCTGACATACTCTTATGCTAAACAACTACGTAAGGCCTAGGCTGAGTCTCTTGGTGCCGATCCCTGATGAGCGGATAATTTATACGCTTTTTGGCATTATTTTTAGTATGTTTTTAGTATATAATTATTAGTTTTTAAATAAAAATTACATTTCTGGACTTTACTATGAGTTTGTGTGTTTTTCTGTGATTTCAAGTATTTTCTGGCTGAAATTGAGGGACCTGAGCAAAAATCTGATTCAGAGGCTGAAAAAGGACTGCAGATGTTGTTGGATTCTGACCTCCCTACACTCGAAATAGCTTTTCTGGAGCTGCAGTATCCCAATTGGCGCGCTCTCAATTGCGTTAGAAATTAGACATTCTGGGCTTTCCATAAATATATAATAATCCATACTTTGCCCGAGATTTGATGGCCCAAACTGGTGTTCAAAGTCAGCCCAAGGAATTCTGGCATAAAACGCCCAAACTGGCACCATAATTGGAGTTAAATGCCCAAACTGGCACCAAAGCTGGCGTTTAACACCAGGAACAACCCAAGCACGAAAAAGCTTCAATGCTCAGCCCAAGCACACACCAAGTGGACCCCGGAAGTGGATTTCTGCGTCATTTACTTATTTCTGTAAACCCTAGGCTACTAGTTCATTATAAATAGGACCTTTCACTATTGTATTTTTATCTTTATATCATTTTTGAGACTATCTTTGGATCACTTTTGATCTCTTGATCACTGGTGCACGAAATTGTGATCCTTAACAATGGCGCCAAAAACTTGGTGCTCGGAACGTAATTCACACACTTTGTCACAACTTCGCACAACTAACCAGCAAGTGCACTGGGTCATTCAAGTAATAAACCTTACATGAGTAAGGGTTGATCCCACAGAGATTGTTGGTATGAAGCAAGCTATGGTCATCTTGTAAATCTCAGTCAGGCAGATTCAAATGGTTATGGGATTTTGATGATTAAAATATAATTAAAATATATAATAGGATAGAGATACTTATGTAATTCATTGGTAGGAGTTTCAGATAAGCGTATGGAGATGCTTTGTTCCTTCTGAATCTCTGCTTTCCTATTGCCTTCATCCAATCCTTCATACTCCTTTCCATGGCAAGCTGTATGTTGGGCATCACCGTTGTCAATGGCTACTTCCCTTCCTCTCAGTGAAAATGGTCCAAAATGCGCTGTCAGCGCACAGCTAATCATCTGTCGATTCTCGATCATGTTGGACTAGGATCCAGTGATCCTTTTGCGTCTGTCACACGTCCAACACTCGCAAGTTTGAAGCTCGTCACAGTCATCCCATCCCAGATCCTACTTGGAATACCACAGACAAGGTTTAAACTTTTCGGATCTCAAGATTGACCGCCAATTGATCCTAGCTTATACCACGAAGACTCTGGTCTGGAGGCTAAGAGATATACACTCGATCGAAGGTAGAATGGGGGTGGTTGTCAGGCACGCGTTCATAGGTTGAGAATAGTGATGAGTCTCACGGATCATCACATTTATCATGTTAAAGTGCAAGTGAATATCTTAGAACATGAATAAGCTTGAATTGAATAGAAAAACAGTAGTACTTTACATTAATTCATGAGGAACAGCAGAGCTCCACACCTTAATCTATGGGGTGTAGAAACTCTACCGTTGAAAATACATAAGTGAAAAAGGTCTAGGCATGGCCGAATGGCCAGCTTCCCTAAACATGATCAATATGATCTAAAGACGATCAAAAACTATAAAAAAATGATCAAAGATGTGAAATAAATCACTAAAAGTAGTTTTTATACTAGACTAGTAACTAGGGTTACAGAAAATAAGTAAATGATGCAGAAATCTACTTCCGGGCCCACTTGGTATGTGCTTGGGCTGAGCATTGAGCTTTCATGTGTAAAGACTCTTTTTGGAGTTAAACGCCAGTTTGTAGCCTGTTTCTGGCGTTTAACTCTGGTTTGCAACTTGTTTCTGGCGTTTAACTCCAGAATAGGGCAGGGAGTTGGCGTTTGAACGCCAGTTTGCATCATCAAAACTCATTCAAAGTATGGACTATTAAATATTGCTGGAAAGCCCTGGATGTCTACTTTCCAACACAATTAAGAGCGCACCAATTGGGTTTCTGTAGCTCCAGAAAATCCATTTCGAGTGCAGGGAGGTCAGAATCCAACAGTATCTGCAGTCATTCTTCAGCATCTGAATCAGATTTTTGCTCAAGTCTCTCAATTTCAGCCAGAAAATACCTGAAATCACAGAAAAATACACAAACTCATAGTAAAGTCGAAAAATGTGATTTTTATTTAAAAACTAATAAAAATATACTAAAAACTAACTAAATCATACTAAAAACATACTAAAAACAATGTCAAAAAGCGTATAAATTATCCGCTCATCACAACACCAAACTTAAATTGTTGCTTGTCCCCAAGCAACTGAAAATCAATTAGGATAAAAAGAAGAGAATATACTATAAATTCCAAACTATCAATGAAACTTAGCTCCAATCAGATGAGCGGGACTAGTAGCTTTTTGCCTCTGAATAGTTTTGGCATCTCACTTTATCCTTTGAAGTTCAGAATGATTGGCATCTATAGGAACTTAGAATTTAGATAGTGTTATTGATTCTGCTAGTTCAGTATGTTGATTCTTGAACACAGCTACTTTATGAATCTTGGCCGTGGCCCTAAGCACTCTGTTTTCCAGTATTACCACCGGATACATACATGCCACAGACACATAACTGGGTGAACCTTTTCAGATTATGACTCAGCTTTACTAGAGTCCCCAATTAGAGGTGTCCAGGGTTCTTAAGCACACTCTTTTTGCTTTGGATCTCGACTTCAACCGCTCATTCTCAAGCTTTTCACTTGACACCTTCACGCCACAAGCACATGGTTAGGGACAGCTTGGTTTAGCCGCTTAGGCCAGGATTTTATTCCTTTGGGCCCTCCTATCCACTGATGCTCAAAGCCTTGGATCCTTTTTACCCTTGTCTTTTGGTTTAAAGAGCTCTTGGCTTTTTCTGCTTGCTTTTTCTTTCTTTTTTTTCTTTTTTTTGCAAGCTTTTGTATTCACTACTTTTTCTTGCTTCAAGAATCAATTTTATGATTTTTCAGATTATCAATAACATTTCTCCTTTTTCATCATTCTTTCAAGAGCCAACATATTTAACATTCATAAACAACAAATTCAGAAATATGCACTGTTCAAACATTCATTCAGAAAAATAAAAAGTATTGCCACCACATCAAAATAATTAAGCTAATTTCAAAGATGAATTTGAAATCCATGTACTTCTTGTTCTTTTGTTTTTAGAACATTTTTCTTTTAAGAAAGGTGATGGATTCATAGGACATTCATAGCCTTAAGACACAGTTACTAGACACTAATGATCATGTAATAAGACACAAACATAAACATAAAGCATAGAGAACGAAAATAGAAAAATAAATAGACAAGAAGATTAAGGAACGGGTCCACCTTAGTGGGGGTGACGCCTTCTTCCTCTTGAAGAACCAATGGTGTTCTTGAGCTCCTCTATGTCTCTTCCTTGCCTTTGTTGCTCCTCCCTCATAGCTCTTTGATCTTCTCTAATTTCATGGAGAATGATGGAGAGCTCTTGGTGCTCCATCCTCAGTTGTCCCATGTTGGAACTTAGTTCTCCTAGGGAGGTGTTAATTTGCTCCCAATAGTTCTGTGGAGGAAAGTGTATCCCTTGAGGCATCTCAGGGATTTCATGATGAGGAATTTTCTCATGCTCTTGGTGAGGTCCATGAGTGGGCTCTCTGTTTGCTCCATCCTTTTCTTAGTGATAGAATTATCCTCATCAATGAAGATATCTCCCTCTATGTCAATTCCAGCCGAATTACAGAGGTGGAAAATGAGGTGAAGAAAGGCTAACCTTGCCAAAGTGGATGACTTGTCAGCACCTTGTAGAGTTCTTAAGGTATAATCTCATGAACTTCCACTTCCTCCCCAATCATGATACTATGGATCATGATGGCCTGGTTTATAGTAACTTCAGACCGGTTGCTAGTGGGAATGATTGAGCGTTGGATGAACTCCAACCATCCTCTAGCTACAGGCTTAAGGTTCGGTCTTCTCAATTGAACTGGCTTGCCTGTTGAGTCAACTTTCCATTGAGCTCCTTCCACACATATGTCCACGAGGACTTGGTCCAACCTTTGATCAAAGTTGACCCTTCTAGTGTAGGGGCGTGCGTTTTCTTGCATTATTGGCAAGTTGAACGCCAACCTTACATTTTCCGGACTGAAATCTAAGTATTTCTTCCGAACCATTCTAAGCCAATTCTTTGGGTTTGGGTTCATACTTTGATCATGGTTCCTAGTGATCCATGCGTTTACATAGAACTCTTGAACCATTAATATTCCGACTTGTTGAATATGATTAGAGAGAACTTCCCATCCTCTTCTTCTAATCTCTTGTCGGATCTCCGGATACTCGCTCTTTTTGAGCTTAAAAGGGACCTCAGGGATCACCTTTTTCTTGGCCACAACTTCATAGAAGTGGTCTTGATAGACCTTTGAGATGAATCTCTCCATCTCCCATGATTCAGAGGTGGAAGCAATTGCCTTTCCTTTCCTCTTTCTTGAGGTTTCTCTGGCCTTAGGTGCCATTAATGGTTATGAAAAAAAAAAAGCAATGCTTTTACCACACCAAACTTAAAAGGTTTGCTCGTCCTCGAGCAAAAGAAGAAAGAAAGTAGTATAAGAAGAAGAAAATGGAGGAGATGGAGGGAGAAGGTGTATTCGGCCAAGGGGGAGAAGTAGTGGTTGTAATGTGTGAAAATAGAATAGTGTTGAGGGGTTTAGGTAGGGGTGGGGGGAAGGGTAGGTTTCGGCCATTAGGGTTGGGTTTGGGAGGGAAAAGAATTTTGAATTTGGAGGTAGGTGGGGGTTTTAGGGAATAATGTTATGAAAAGGTGTGAAGAGGAGAGAAGAAGAGGTAGGGTAGGTGGAGATCCTGTGGGGTCCACAGATCCAGAGGGGTCAAGGACTTAGCATCCCTACTCCATTTAGGCGTGCACAACGCCCTTAGGATGCATGTCTGGCGTTAAACGCCAGCTTGCTGCTTGTTTCTGGTGTTTAACGCCAGCTTTTCTCCCATTCTTGGCGTTAAACGCCAATTCCATGTTCTGTTCTGGTGTTAAATGCCATTCTAGTGCTTGTTTCTGGCGTTTAACGCCATCTTGATGCTTCTTTCTGGCGTTAAACGCCAGTAAGCTCTTCCTCTAGGGTGAGCTATTTTTAATGCTGTTTTTCATTCTGTTTTGGATTTTTCAGTTATTCTTGTGACTTCACATGATCATCAACCTAAAGAAAATATAAAATAGCAAATGGAAAATAAATAGATATAATTAAATAACATTGGGTTACCTTCCAATAAGCACTTTTTTAATGTCAATAGCTTGACAGTGAGCTCTTATGGAGCCTCACAGATAATCAGAGCAATGTTGGGGCCTTTCAACACCAAACTTAGAGTTTGGTTGTGGCCTCCCAACACCAAACTTAGAGTTTGAATGTGGGGGTTTTGTTTGACTCTGTTCTGAGAGAAGCTTCTCATGCTTCCTCTCCATGGTTACAGAAGGAGAACCTTGAGTCTTAAATACAAGGTAGTCTTCATTCCACTGAAGGACCAACTCTCCTCTGTCAACATCAATCACAGCTTTTGCTGTGGCTAGGAAGGGTCTGCCAAGGATGATGGATTCATCCTCATCCTTCCCAGTATCTAGGATTATGAAATCAGCAGGGATGTAAAGGCCTTTGACCTTTACTAGCACGTCTTCTACTAGTCCATAAGCCTGTTTCATTGATTTGTCTGCCATCTCCAGTGAGATTTTTGCAGCTTGTACCTCAAAGATTCCCAGTTTCTCCATTACAGAGAGTGGCATGAGGTTTATCCCTAACCCAAGGTCACACAGAGCTTTCTCAAAGGTCATGGTGCCTATGGTACAAGGTATGAAGAATTTTTCGGGATCCGGTTTCTTCTGAGGCAATGTCTGCCTCATTAGTGCACTCAGTTTATTGGTGAACAAGGGGGGTTCATCCTCCCTAGTCTCGTTACCAAATAAATTGGCATTCAACTTCATGATGGCTCCTAGATATTTAGCAACATACTCTTCAATGATGTCTTCATCCTCTTCAGAGGAAGAATATTCATCAGAGCTCATGAATGGCAGAAGAAAGTTTAATGGAATCTCTATGGTCTCTACATGAGCCTCAGATTCCTTTAGTTCCTCAAATGGAAACTCCTTTCTGTCCAGAGGATGTCCCATGAGGCTTTTCTCACTGGGACTCACATCCTCCTTACTCTCTCCAGGTTCGGCCATGTTGGTCATGGTTATGGCCTTGCAATCTCTCTTGGGATTTTCTTCTGTATTGCTTGGAAGAGTACTGGGGGGAGTTTCAGTAATCTTCTTACTTAGCTGACCCACCTGTGCCTCCAAACTTCTAATGGAGGACCTTGTTTCATTCATGAAACTTAGTGTGGTCTTAGATATATCAGAGACTATGGTTGCCAGGCCAGAATGGCTCTGTGCATAATTCTCTGTCTGTTGCTGAGAAGATGATGGAAAAGGCTTGCTATTGCTAAACCTATTTCTTCCACCATTATTGTTGAAGCCTTGTTGAGGCTTCTGTTAGTCCTTCTATGAGAAATTTAGATGATTTTTCCATAAAGAATTATAGGTGTTTCCATAGGGTTCTCCCATGTAATTCACCTCTGCCATTGCAGGGTTCTCAGGATCATAAGCTTCTTCTTCAGAAGATGCCTCTTTAGTACTATTGGATGCAGCTTGCAATCCATTCAGACTCTGAGAAATCATATTGACTTGCTGAGTCAATATTTTGTTCTGAGCCAATATGGCGTTCAGAGTATCAATTTCAAGAACTCCCTTTTTCTGAGGCGTCCCATTGTTCACAGGGTTCCTCTCAGAGGTGTACATGAACTGGTTGATTGCAACCATTTCAATGAGTTCCTGAGCTTCTGCAGGGGTTTTTACGTGAAGAGATCCTTCTGCAGAATGGTCTAATGACATTTTTGATAACTCAGACAGACCATCATAGAATATACATATGATGCTCCATTCTGGAAGCATGTCAGTAGGACATCTTTTGATCAGTTGCTTATATCTTTCCCAAGCTTTATAGAGGGACTCACCTTCCTTCTGTCTGAAGGTTTGGATTTCCACTCTAAGCTTGCTCATCTTTTGAGGTGGAAAGAATTTGGCCAGGAAAGCACTGATCAGCTTATCCCAAGAGTTTAGGCTATCCTTGGGTTGTGAATCCAACCATGTTCTAGCTTTGTCTCTTACAGCAAAAGGGAAAAGCATGAGCCTGTAGACCTCGGGATAAACTCCATTGGTCTTGACAGTGTCACAGACTTGCAAGAATTCAGCTAAAAACTGATGAGGATCTTCCATTAGAAGTCCATGAAACTTGCATTTCTGCTGCATCAGAGAAACTAATTGAGGTTTAAGTTCAAAATTGTTTGCTCCAATTGTAGGGAGTGAGATGCTTCTTCCATAGAAGTTAGAAGAGGGTGCAATAAAGTCACCAAGCATCTTCCTTGCATCTCCACCATTGTTATTAGGTTCGGCCATGTCTCATTCTTTTTCAAAAATTTCTGTCAGGTTTTCTCCAGAGAGTTGTGCCTTGGCTTCCCTTAGCTTCCTCTTCAGAGTCCTTTCAGGTTCAGGATCTGCTTCAACAAGAATGCTCTTATCCTTGTTCCTGCTCATATGAAAAAGAAGAGAATAAAGAAAATATGGAATTCTCTATGTCACAGGATAGAGATTCCTTATGTGAGTATAAGAAGAGAAGAATAGAAGAAGGAGAAGAGAAAAATTCGAACACAGAGAAGAAGAATGGATTTGAATTATGAGTAGAAGAGGAATGTTAGTAGTTAAATAAATAAAAGGAGATGAGAGAGGGGGAGAAATTTCGAATTTAATTTAAAATGAAAGGAAAATATTTTTGTTTTTATTTTAATTATTAGTTATTACTTGAAAATTAAGAAGGAAAATAAAATTAAATTGAAATTTAAAACAATTAGTTAATGAAAAGAAATTTTGAAAAAGAGGTTAGTGATTTCCGAAAATTAGAGAGAGGAAAGTAGTTAGATGGTTTTAAAAAAGATAAGAATTTTAAAAATCAAATAAAAAGTCAAGTAGTTAATTTGAAAAGATTTGAAAATCAATTTTGAAAAGATAAGAAGTTAGAAAAGATTTTGAAATCAATTTTTGAAAAAGATACGATTGAAACTTATTTTGAAAAAAAAAAGATTTGAAAATTTTTTTTTTAAAAATATTTGATTTTGAAAATTAAATTTGATTACTTGACTAACAAGAAACTAAAAGATATGATTCTAAAATTTAAAGATTGAACCTTTCTTAATAGGCAAGTAACAAACTTTAAAATTTTTGAATCAATCACATTAATTGTTAGTAAAGATTTTGAAATTATGAAATGAAATTAAGAAAAAGATTTTGAAAATTATTTTTAAATGTTTTCGAAAATATTAAGAGAAAAAAAATGAAAAAGATTTCATTTTTGAAGAAAAAAAAAATTGAAACAGATAAGATTTTTAAATTGAAAATTTGACTTGACTCATAAGAAATAACTAAATTTTAAATTTTTTTGAATAAGTCAACTCAAATATTCGAAATTTATGAGAAGAAAAAGGAAAAGATATTTTTTTGAATTTTGAATTTTTAATGAAGAAAGAGAAAAACAACAAAAAGACTCAAAACATAAAAATTATGAATCAAAACACACAATGCATGCAAGAACACTTTGAATGTCAAGATGAACACCAAGAACACTTTGAATGTCAAGATGAACACCAAGAACTTATTTTTGAAAATTTAAAAAAAAAGACACACATGCAAGACACCAAACTTAGAAATTTTCAATATTTAGACACCAATAATTCAAAAATGCATATGAAAAACAAGAAAAGACACAAAACAAGAAAATGCAAAGATCAAACAAAGAAAATTATCAAGAACAACTTGAAGATCATGAGGGACACATGCATGAATTTTTGAAAATTTTTAGGAACTTAAAAAGATGCAATTGACACCAAACTTACAATTTGACACTAGACTCAAACAATAAACATAATTTTTTTTTGGTTTTTATGATTTTATTAATTTTTTTGGTATTTTCGAAAATTAATTGGAAAAAGAAAAATAAGGATTTCAAAATTTTTAATAAGAATTCCAGGAATCATGCAATGTCAGTTTAAAGCTCCGGTCCAGGAATTAGACATGGCTTACTAGCCAGCCAAGCTTTCAGTGAAAGCTTCGGTCCAAAACACTAGACATGGTCAATGGCTAGCCAAGTTTTAGCAGAACATTGTATACAACAGCTAAATTGATGAGAAAGACAAAGAAGCTCTTCTAAGGATAAGTGAAACCTCGGTCCAAAAGATCAGACATGGCTTAATAGCCAGCCAGGATTCAACATATCTCATGAAACTCTAGAATTCATTCTTAAAAACTTTGAAAAACAAAATAATTTTTTTTGAATTTTTTTTGAAAATAAAAAAGCTTAAAAATAAAATAAAATTACATAATCTGAGCAACAAGATGAACCGTCAGTTGTTCAAACTCGAACAATCCCCGGCAACGGTGCCAAAAACTTGATGCACGAAATTGTGATCCTTAACAACGGCGCCAAAAACTTGGTGCTCGGAACGTAATTCACACACTTTGTCACAACTTCGCACAACTAACCAGCAAGTGCACTGGGTCGTCCAAGTAATAAACCTTACGTGAGTAAGGGTCGATCCCACGGAGATTGTTGATATGAAGCAAGCTATGGTCATCTTGTAAATCTCAGTCAGGCAGATTCAAATGGTTATGGGATTTTAATGATTAAAATATAATTAAAATATAAAATAGGATAGAGATACTTATGTAATTCATTGGTAGAAATTTTAGATAAGCGTATGGAGATGCTTTGTTCCTTCTGAATCTCTGCTTTCCTATTGCCTTCATCCAATCCTTCATACTCATTTCCATGGCAAGCTGTATGTTGGGCATCACCGTTGTCAATGGCTACTTCCCTTCCTCTCAGTGAAAATGGTCCAAAATGCGCTGTCACCGCACGGCTAATCATCTGTCGGTTCTCGATCATGTTGGAGTAGGATCCAGTGATCCTTTTGCGTCTGTTACACGCCCTACACTCGCGAGTTTGAAGCTCGTCACAGTCATCCCATTCCAGATCCTACTCGGAATACCACAGACAAGGTTTAGACTTTTCGGATCTCAAGAATGACCGTCAATTGATTCTAGCTTATACCACGAAGACTCTAGTCTGGAGGCTAAGAGATATACACTCGATCAAAGGTAGAACGGAGGTGGTTGTCAGGCACGCGTTCATAGGTTGAGAATAGTGATGAGTGTCACAGAACATCACATTCATCATGTTAAAGTGCAAGTGAATATCTTAGAACAGGAATAAGCTTGAATTGAATAGAAAAACAGTAGTACTTTGCATTAATTCATGAGGAACAGCAGAGCTCCACACCTTAATCTATGGGGTGTAGAAACTCTACCGTTGAAAATACATAAGTGAAAAAGGTCTAGGCATGGCCGAATGGCCAGCCTCCCTAAACGTGATCAATATGATCTAAAGACGATCAAAAACTATAAAAAATGATCAAAGATGTGAAATAAATCACTAAAAGTTGTTTTTATACTAGACTAATAACTAGGGTTACAGAAAATAAGTAAATGATGCAGAAATCCACTTCCGGGCCCACTTGGTATGTGCTTGGGCTGAGCATTGAGCTTTCATGTGTAGAGACTCTTTTTGGAGTTAAACGCCAGTTTGTAGCCTATTTCTGGCGTTTAACTCCAGAATATGGCAGGGAGTTGGCGTTTGAACACCAGTTTGCATCGTCAAAACTCGTGTAAAGTATGGACTATTATATATTAATGAAAAGCCCTAGATGTCTACTTTCCAACGCAATTGAGATCACGCCAATTGGGTTTCTGTAGCTCCAAAAAATCTATTTCGAGTGCAAGGAGGTCAGAATCCAACAGCATCTGCAGTCCTTCTTCAGCCTCTGAATAAGATTTTTGCTCAAATCCCTCAATTTCAGCCAGAAAATACCTGAAATCACAGAAAAATACCCAAACTCATAGTAAAGTCTAGAAATGTGATTTTTATTTAAAAACTAATAAAAATATACTAAAAACTAACTAAATCATACTAAAAACATACTAAAAACAATGTCAAAAAACGTATAAATTATCTGCTCATCATAACACCATACTTAAATTGTTGCTTGTCCCCAAGCAACTGAAAATAAATTAGGATAAAAAGAAGAGAATATACTATAAATTCCAATCTATCAATGAAACTTAGCTCCAATCAGATGAGCGGGACTAGTAGCTTTTTGCCTCTGAATAGTTTTGGCATCTCACTTCATCCTTTGAAGTTCAGAATGATTGGCATCTATAGGAACTTAGAATTTAGATAATGTTATTGATTCTGATAGTTCAGTATGTTGATTCTTGAACACAGCTACTTTATGAGTCTTGGCCGTGGCCCTAAGCACTCTGTTTTCCAATATTACCACCGGATACATACATGCCACAGGCACATAACTGGGTGAACCTTTTCAGATTGTGACTCAGCTTTGCTAGAATCCCCAATTAGAGGTATCCATGGTTCTTAAGCACACTCTTTTTGCTTTGGATCTCAACTTTAACCGCTCAGTCTCAAGCTTTTCACTTGACACCTTGACGCCACAAGCACATGGTTAGGGACAGCTTGGTTTAGCCGCTTAGGCTAGGATTTTATTCCTTTGGGCCCTCCTATCCACTGATGCTTAAAGCCTTGGATCCTTTTTACCCTTGTCTTTTGGTTTAAAGAGCTCTTGGCTTTTTCTGCTTGCTTTTTCTTTTTCTTTTTTCCTTTTTTTTGCAAGCTTTTGTATTCACTGCTTTTTCTTGTTTCAAGAATCAATTTTATGATTTTTCAGATTATCAATAACATTTCTCCTTTTTCATCATTCTTTCAAGAGCCAACATATTTAACATTCATAAACAATAAATTCAAAATTCAAAAATATGCACTGTTCAAACATTCATTCAGAAAAACAAAAAGTATTGCCACCACATCAAAATAATTAAGCTAATTTCAAAGATGAATTCGAAATCCATGTACTTCTTGTTCTTTTGTTTTTAGAACATTTTTCTTTTAAGAAAGGTGATGGATTCATAGGATATTCATAGCCTTAAGACACAGTTACTAGACACTAATGATCATGTAATAAGACACAAACATAAACATAAAGCATAGAGAACGAAAACAGAAAAATAAATAGACAAGAAGATTAAGGAACGGGTCCACCTTAGTGGGGGTGGTGCCTTCTTCCTCTTGAAGAACCAATGGTGTTCTTGAGCTCCTCTATGTCTCTTCCTTGCCTTTGTTGCTCCTCCCTCTTAGCTCTTTGATCTTCTCTAATTTCATGGAGAATGATGGAGAGCTCTTGGTGCTCCATCCTCAGTTGTCCCATGTTGGAACTTAGTTCTCCTAGGGAGGTGTTAATTTGCTCCCAATAGTTCTGTGGAGGAAAGTGCATCCCTTGAGGCATCTCAGGGATTTCATGATGAGGAATTTCCTCATGCTCTTGTTGAGGTCCATGAGTGGACTCTCTTGTTTGCTCCATCCTTTTCTTAGTGATGGGCTTATCCTCATCAATGAAGATATCACCCTCTGTGGTCACTCAATATCGAGGTGGCTAGACAAGTATGAGGGCCATTGTACCGTTTCACCTCCCAAATCCCTTTGTGCTGTCGAAGACTTATCCGAATACACCATGTGCACCCATTGCCGAACTCCTTACACTTCCCATAATACTTGCGATAATCAGACTCAACCACCTTGTATTGAACCCTGCGTCGGATGCTGTAAGTCTTCACACTTAACACGGCCTCCTCTTTGTCCTGAAACTGCTGACCGACCTAAAACTCTGTTACCCCCTCGCCTTGCTGCGTGCCTTTAGCACCGAATCCAACATGTTCGGAATGATCCGCCTGCTATCTCATGGCATCCAAGTCCAACGTGAAAAAGTGAGGGGGGTACTGCTGCGTCCCAGAACCAGACCCTCCCGCACTCCCAACTGGATTGCTCCCTACTATATCTTCACCACTCTTATCAGCAATCATGTCTGGCTCCATATCGTCATCCTCATCATCATCCCGTAATACATCATCTACACCATCCGGTGCGAACCCATGCAACGAAACCGGTGCCGTATCAACAATACCAACTGCTCCGTCACCACTGCGGTTTAGATCCACTGCGAATGATGGGGATGCAACCAACATTGCCTCAGGCGCAATCACAGGCATCGATGACAAGGCACCACTTGGCCTCGAAGTAGAACATGCGGCCGTTGCAACGGCTTGAGGGTTCCGGTTTGAACCGCCTGAGCTGGAAACCACATCCACAAGCTTGGCCAACAACTCAGGCGTCCTCACCTCGGGAAACTGCTGGCGACAATGAAATAGAACTTCCAAATCCTCATCACTACCTATTACTAATGAATTGTACTTCACGTCATCCTGTAAAACTGAGATCGGGATTCCATAAAGCAACTTCTCAACCCGTTTCACGCCTTGTAACCCCAACTTTTGGATTATAGAATTCAAGAACTCATTGAAACTAGTTGAAGGTTTCAGAAAAATACTAAGGGGATCCTTATCAGTGAACTTAATTCCTGACCGTGTTTTTTTCTTAATCGACCCTCTATAGTGCATTAATACTACAAATCTCTCTTCATTAGCCATTGTAGTTTTTACTCTCCTTCTCAACTGACGTTGGTTTTATATTTATAGGCGTTCCGATCCTATTAAATCTAATCAGTCCCATTCGAATTACACCATCACACCTTTTGTACATAAATCGAATTGGCTCCATGAGATTTACTAGGATAGGTGCTATATATATATATATATATATATATATATATATATATAAATCGAAACAGATCATGTAGATTTAATTTATATGGAAACTTTGTGTATCTTCACATAAATCGAAAGACCCCTATTAGATTTACGTTGATAATGAATAAATCGACCAAGGGTGTTTCGATTTGCATAGGAACCTAAATCTCACAATGCTGTTTCGATTTGTATAGAAATGCTGCCTGGGTGATTCACGTGTGGATTTCTGCTTTGGGTGAATTGCGTTACCTTTTTTCTTCTTTGGTTTAATAAAGTTAATTACCCTATTTTTTGTTGTGATTTTTTGTCAATAACTAATAATACTTTTAAAAAGTGAAAAAAAGATAGAGATCAAATTTTTATTCGATTTTTTGTGTGTATTTTTTAAATAGTTATCTAAATATTTTTATAAAATTTTGGATCAAATGCATAAGCAGTTTGTCAAATATAAAAGTTGTTTGTCGCTTACAAAAAGATAACATTATTTTTAGATATTTTTATCGTATTTTTAAACAATTTAAGAATATTTTTGTCGATAACAAAATTGGGATGATTTTTGTAAGCAACAATTATTTGGATACATTTGTATAATTTACCCTTTTGTAAAATAGACAAAGGCTAGCTATACTCTACTTGTTTTTCACATTTTTTTCTCCAATCAAACAAAAGAAAATCATTTCTATTTTTTAATTAACTTTCTATTTTGCCATCCAGTGTCTCTCTTTATGTTATCTGTCCTCATCCAGCCACAGATTAAAGACCACGCCAATTGGAAAGATCTCTTGTACCACATAACACATGAAAAATTAGTTTCACATATAAAAGGATAGGATAAAGATCGAAAAGAAATGAGTGGACATATATACAAAACAAAAAATATTGGATCGAAATGAATATGAAGAGTTATGAGCGTGACAATCTTCCTCAACGCTGACTCAGTCTCTCACCCGTGACTTCAATAAATCATCTATACCTATATATTACTAGAAAATAATATTCTTGAAAGTTTTAAAATAATTATAATATAAAATTAAATAAGTTACCTACACTTATTTTTTTAACAATTAAATTATGATTAATTTTATAATTTTATTGCATATATATTATTTATTTATTTATTTATATCTAGTTAATCTAGTTAAATATAATGGAAATCTGCTTTGCTTACAAAATTTGTACAAGTTCCCCACAAAGCACATGCCTCAACCAACTACTACTTAAATAGTGAATAAAAAAAAGAAAAGTATTGATATACAATAAAAATATTAAATAATATAAACAATAGGTATATTGAATATTCAATTTATTAGATGTGTAAATATTTATTCTAATATTAAAATTTATGTGAGTAATTTAAAAATATAGTATATTTTTATTTTATTAGACTAATTTTAAAATTTATTATTCATATTATTCATAAAACCCATTATCTACCTAACAAAATCTATAAAAATATCTCCAGGAATAGAATAAAATATTATATCGTTTACAGAACCGCTTATGGCAATTATATATATATATATAAAGGGATATATCAAGTGAGGATGACTTGTTTATATGAAAACGTGAGAATGTAATTATTATTGTTGGATTAAATTGAATGACCAAGACTAATTTTAAAAGTTAAAATTAAAATTAAAATTATTATTTCTTCTCTTCCTCTTGACTAAAAGTGAAATTCTTTCACATCTCTTTTTCTATTCTTTTCTCGGTGCATTTGAATATCAAAAATAAATTCCTAATTTTTGAAAATCTTGTGATGTGTTATTCCCTTTATTATTAGCTATGATGCACGAATACAGACACATAGACATAAGACACGCAGATATACAGAATTTAAAATTTTTATAAGATGCGAGGACACGACATATATAGAAAATATAAAGTATTTTTTAAATAAATTATAACAATATTTTAATATTTTATTGATATTAAAATATAAATAAATTTTTTAATTATTTTATTGTCTATTTTTAATTATATAAAGTATTTAAAATATTTTTATTTTAATAATTAATAATATATTATTTCTAAACTCATTTTAAAAATACAAGTTAAGAATAAAGTTGGAGACGCTGACAAGTGATGGTATTTAGGTGTGTGCAAACGTGTTTAGTAAAGAATTTTTATTTTTTATTACAACACGGTTGGACAAAGAAGATACACGTGTTAGACAAGTGTCAATGAGTGTCATATCCGAAATGTTTTCAAATAAATTAAGAAACTATCCGTCTCTAGTTTTCACTGTTTCGACCTACTCGTTATTAGTTAGTGCAACCCTTCCTTAACTTGCTTCTTGCGTGTGTTGTGAAAATGACTAAAATTAAATAAGACGTCGAAGATGACATAGCGCGAAATCTGTGCCTTGTGCCTCCAAGACAATCTGAACAAGAGGAACAGCAACTAACAACTCAAAAAAGCAACAACGTAAAAAAAAATTGTACCAACGATAATAGTGACGAAACTAATAGAAAAGAGAATAACACAATATAAGAAGATATTCAAAAATTAAGAATTTATTTTTTATATCTAAACCCAAAAAAAAATAATATGAAAAAAAATTTCACTTTTAATAAAAATTTTTTTTTTAATTTTAATTTTAATTTTTAAAATTAATTTAATTTTAATCATTCAATTTAATTTAATAATAATAATAATTATATTCTCACATTCTTGTATAAATAATCTATTCCCACTTGATTGATATATATATATATATATATATATATGGTCGATGTTACTTGGGCATTACATAAACAAAATTATTTGTTAATGACGAGAACGAAATGTGCTCTTTCGGAAAAGTCGTTGGGTGCTGCCACGTGCTTTGATTTGCGCGTTTTGGTGCATGCGTCGTGCGCCCCGGAACCTTCCTTGCTCCCCCATTTTCCACACGGAGTTTTGCTTTCATTATCTTCTTTATCTTGTAAAATTTTGATTTTCTAAATTTTAAATTTTATTTTAAAAAATAAAATAAAATATTTTATTATTTATTTTATAAATAATATAAAAAAATATTTAAAAATAAAAAATTATACTTTAATTTTTAAAATAAAAATTTAAAATTTAAAAAATTTAAATTCATTTTTATACTACTACTATTGTTATTAGGTGTATGATATAATAAATTAATGACTATTATTATTTTTGTGATTATAATAGTTATATAATTTTGATAATATTTAAAAATTATTCTTAAAATTAAATTAATGTTTTAATATTAAAATTTTTAATTTAAAAAATAAAAATAAAAAATATTCTAAAATATAAAAAATTATTACTTTAATTTTAATAATAATTTTTAAATTTTAAAAAATTATATAATTACTATAACTATTATAATAATAATTGTTATAGACTCCACTTTATTATTATTATTATTATTATTATTATTATTATTATTATTAGATTCTAATATCATGTTAATATATATTTATTTAATAAATAATATTTAATCTAAATTATATATTTGAAAATAATGATTTTTATAATCACTTTTTTTATATACAAGTGCATTAAATGAAATAGTCTTCTTATAATATGTGTTTGGATTAAAATTTACAAATGAGAATTTGTATAAAGTTGATATTATAAATTTGATTTTGATTAAAAAAAAATTTATGTTAATATGATTTATGTTTGATAATTTTATATTAAAATGAATTATAACAAAATAAATATTATTTGAATTATATTATTTAAAATCAAGTTTAGATTAAAATTATTAAAAAAACTATGAATTTATATTACTCAAAGCTATATTTTTTTCAATACTCTTTTGGCCTTAATTTTTTTTAAAAATTTGAAATTATGTGTTAATATTTAGTATTCTTTTGGTCATTTAATTTTTTTTAAAAATTTGAAATTATGTGTTAATATTTAGTATTCTTTTGGTCATAATTTTTTAATATTTTTTTATTTAATTTGGTCTTTTTAATAGAATCAATAATTTATATTATAAAAAAATAAACAAAACAGTTGGGCTACATATTCATGTAATTTTTTTATCTAAGTTCATCCAAACTGTTCCAATACTAAAAAAATTCAATCTCATTAAATGAAACGTGAAATACAAGCGTCCCTGACGGAGAAAAATTGTCGGTAAAGATTTTCACAAAAATATCGCATTGCAAGTATAGTTCTAAACCAACAAATTATCCTCGGTCAACGTTTAATTTGTTTGTCATTTAAGCAAACCCAATAAAATTAACCGAAGCATTTAAACCTCGGGTTGTCTCTCAAAGGAATTACAGGGAAGTGTAGTTTATTATTGGCTATGAAAAAGTATATTTTTGGATTTTGTAATAAGAAACAAAAAAATAAAATGGCAAGAAAATAAACTAATAACTAAGAAAGCTCTTAGCAAGGAAAGAGAGTTAGAAGTCCTATCCTCATTGTCATCGTCAATTGTGATGGTAAATATAAATTGCTTTCACTTAGTTATCCTCTAACAAATAAAGAAAAGTAAAGCGAGCAAAATCGACTTAAGTTCACAAGTCCTAATCAAAGACTAGATTTAGTGAGGCTCAAGCCAACTAGCAACTTTCAATTACCAATCAACAAAAGAATTTTGATAACTCAAGAGTCTCTAATTAATCAATCCAAGTCAAGAACATAAAAATCTAAATTAAGAATCCACCCAAGCATTTTATCAAACACTTGGAAGGCATAAAATAAAAACATAGAAAATTAACAAGACATAGAAAATTATAAGACTAACCAAAGCAAGGAAATAACAATAACAAATCAATTGAACAATAAGAAACATGAAACATAAATTGCATTAATAAAAATTGAGAGTAACACATGAACTCATAAACTGAATTGGCAAAATAAAGGAATCAATAAGAGAAGTAGATAACTAAAGTGATAGAACAAATAAAAGTAAGAGAAAACTAAATTAAAATAAGACTGAAACCTAAATCTAAAGAGAAATTGGAAGAAGAAACCCTAAACCTAGAGAGAGGAGAGAGCCCCTCTCTCTAGAATTCTACATCTAAAACCTAAAGTGTGCATGAATGAAAAATCAATGAATGATGGATCCTCCTGATTCGTCCCACTCTGGAGCCTCTAATCTTCATTTTCGGGCTTGAAACTAGGCAAAAAACAGCCTAGAAATCGCCCCCAGCGTTTTCTCGTAACTGAGGCACGTGACGCTCGTCACGCGTACGCGTCGCTGAATGAATTCCTGGTCACGCGTACGCGTCATCCACGCGTACGCGTCATCCACGCGTATGCGTCATCCACGTGTACGCGTCGTTTGCCTGCTGCACTAGTTATGCGTACACGTCGTCCATGCGTGCGTGTTGGCTCCAGCTTCTCAAATCCTCAATTTCTTGTGTTCCTTCCACTTTTGCATGCTTCCTTTCCATTCTCTAAGCCATTCCTTCCCTTGAAAACCTGAAAACACTTAACACACATATCACGGCATCGAATGGTAATAAGAGCGGATTAAAAATTAGCAATTTTAAGGCCAACGAAGCATGTTTTCAATCATAGCACAAATTCGGAAGGATTTATAAAACCATGCAATTGATATGAATAAGTGTAAGAATAGTTGATAAAATTCACTCAATTCAATACAAAATAAACCGTAAAATAGTGGTTTATCAACCTCCCCACACTTAAACATTAGCATGTCCTCATGCTAAGCTCAAGAGAACCAAAAGAGTGAAGGAAAAATGGTAAGACTTATGCAATGTAACTTATCTATATGGATGCAACTACATGTGAAATGCTTCTGCCTACTTGGTTAAAAGTAAATAAATCTTTTAAGAACAAATATGAACTGGATTTCACTAATTCAAATCATAAAATGAAGTATAAATAGACTTGCAAGAAGAAAGCTCGTGAAAGCCAAGAACAAAGAATCGAGCATCGAACCCTCACCGGAAGTGTATACACTCTAATCACTCTAGTGTTTGAGGGTCGATTCTCCCAGTTCTCTACTAAGCTTGCTTTCTAAGACTTGCTCTTCTTCTACCAATCAACAAAAATTTAATGCACAAATACACATATCAAGAGGTCTGTTAAGGGTTGTAATGGGGTTAGGGTCAAGGTAGGATTGTATTTGGTCAAGTAGACTAAAATCTGGATCCTTGATTAACCTAAACTTCCCACCTAACTTAAGACAATCCATGTAATCAGAATATAAAATATAACTACCCATTAACTATGTTTTCCACATATTCATGCATCCGAATTTGAGTACAACTCATATGCATTGCTACCACCATTTACTTTGGGGCATTTTGTCCCCTTTTGTTTTTTCTCCTTTTTTTCTTTTTATTTTTCTTTTATTTTTGGCTTTTCTTTTTCTTTTATTTTTCTCAATGCATACGATTAAGGTATTGAATACATGAATATGTCCTCAACATTCTTTTCACATTTTTACAAAAAGTATAACATATCCAATTCCCAAACCAAATGTTACCATACCCAATTTTTCCACACTTAATTCATGAATACTTTCACTAGTCTAAGTTGACCAAGGATTTAAATTAGGAACATTTATTGTTTTCCGCTTAGAGTTAATGATGTCCTAAAATAAAGAACAAATGGGGTAAAAAAGGCTCAACATTGGTTTGCAAAGAATAATGAAAGGGTAAGGCCATGTGCGTATGTGAGCAATAGTGAAACAAAGGCCTCAATCACGTAAGTGCATACACACATCAAACAATGGAAGTGCATGCATACATCAAACAATGGAAATATAGAATCAAGCAAGATAAAGATCACAATTTTAGAGAGAACAATACACACCATAATAAAACAACGGTTGATAAGATGCAACCAATCAAATAGGTTCAAAATCTCACTGGTTTTGTGTGTTCGAGCTCTAAATCATGTTCCAAAATAAATTTCTTCAAGCAAGTTCAACAAAAATTTTAATTCAAATTAGTGAAATGCTATAAAATAGTTTCTTGGAAAAGAATTTATCACTTCAACCAAGTGGGACATAAATGCAAGCAACTAACTACACATGCAATCTATTATGCAATGCAAAAACTAACTAACAAAGAAGAGTAAGAATTGGTATTGGAAAAAGGAATTGTTACCCCATGGAAGTCAGTATCGACTCCCCATACTTAAAAATTGCACCGTCCTCAGTGCATGCAAAGATGTGCAAGTGGATGAGTTGCTACAACTGATGCACTTTCTCCAAAGATTGTGCTGTGGGACTTGTGTGTCACCCCATTTAGAAGTTTTTCCATTCTCCTCTTGGTGGCCATCCTGAAAGAAGAGAAAAAGGAAGAAGAATAACGCACAAACAAAGATATGCAAACAATTAAAATATGGGTGGGCTAATACCAAATAATAATGAGGTTCTCAACTACATGGTAGCTACAACATGCAAGTGAAAAAATAATATAGGCGGATGGCATATCAATAGTGCAAGAATTACAACAATGAGGGAGAGAGAGTGGGTCATGAAAGACAATATAAGTTCATATCAATGCAAAAGGAATACAAGTGTAATAAAAGATTCGCATTGACCTATAAATAATATCACCCAACAATATAAAATAAGTCACTAAGCACCAAAACAAAGGAAGAAATATTTGACAGATGAGTAAGAAAATTTAACACCAATATTAAAATAACAAATATAGAAAAGAAAAGGGAAACAAACAACAAAGTTAAAATACAATGAATGCAAGTATGCAAATGTAATAAGTAAAAGAAAAGAAAGATAAGAAAAATGAGAAGTGAAATTTTGAAAAGTGAGAGAAGAATAAAGAAAAGGAAGAAAAAAAGGAAGAAGAAAGGAAATAGGAAAAAAGGAGAAATGAAAAGAAGAAGTGACGCGTAAGCGTCATCCACACGCACGTGTGGATAGCAGAATGAGGAGCCGACGCATACACGTCAGTCACGCATACGCGTGAAAAGCATAAAAGAGAAGGTAAAGATTTTCACAAAAATATCACGTTGCAAGTATATTCCAAAACCAACAAATTATCCTCGGTCAACGTTTAATTTATTTGTCACTTAAGCAATCCCAATAAAATTAACCGAAGTATTTAAACCTTGGGTCGTCTCTCAAAGGAATTGCAGAGAAGTGTAGTTTATTATTGGCTATGAAAAAGTATATTTTTGGATTTTGTAATAAGAAACAAGAAAGTAAAATGGCAAGAAAATAAACTAATAACTAAGAAAGCTCTTAGCAAGGAAAGAGAGTTAGAAGTCCTATCCTCATTATCATCGTCAATTGTGATGGTAAATGTAATTTGCTTTCACTTAGTTATCCTCTAACAAATAAAGAAAAGTCAAGCGAGCAAAATCGACTTAAGTTCACAAGTCCTAATCAAAGACTAGATTTAGTGAGCCTCAAGCCAACTAGCAACTTTCAATTACCAATCAATAAAAGAATTTTGATAACTCAAGAGTCTCTAATTAATCAATCCAAGTCAAGAACATAAAAATCTAAATTAAAAATCCACCCAAGCATTTTATCAAACACTTGGAAGGCATAAAATAAAAACATAGAAAATTGACAAGCATAGAAAATTCTAAGACTAATCAAAGCAAGGAAATAACAATAACAAAGCAATTGAACAATAAGAAACATGAAACATAAATTGCATTAATGAAAATTGAGAGTAACTCATAAACTAAATTGGCAAAATAAAGGAATCAATAAGAGAAGTAGATAACTAAAGTGCTAGAACAAATAAAAGTAAGAGAAAACTAAATTAAAATAAGACTGAAACCTAAATCTAAAGAGAAATTGGAAGAAGAAACCCTAAACCTAGAGAGAGGAGAGAGCCTTTCTCTCTAGAATTCTACATCTAAAACCTAAAGTGTGTATGAATGAAAAATCAATGAATGATGGATCCCCCCGATTCGTCCCACTCTGCAGCCTCTAATCTTTATTTTCGGGATTAAAACTGGGCCAAAAATAGCCCAGAAATCGCCCCCAACTTTTTCTCGTAACTGAGGCACGTGACGCTCGTAACGCATACGCGTGAACCACGCGTACGCGTCACTGAACGAATTCCTGGTCATGCGTACACGTCGTCCACGCGTACACGTCGTCCACACGTACGCGTCATCCACGCGTACGTGTTGTTTGCCTGCTGCACCGGTCATGCGTACGTGTCGTCCATGCGTGCGCGTCAGCTCTAGCTTCTCAAATCCTCAATTTCTTGTGTTCCGTTCACTTTTGCATGCTTCGTTTCCATCCTCTAATCCATTCCTTCCCTAGAAAACATGAAAAAACTTAACACACATATCACGACATCAAATGGTAATAAGAGAGGATTAAAAATTAGCAATTTTAAGACCAAAGAAGCATGTTTTCAATCATAGCACAAATTCGGAAGGATTTATAAAACCATGCAATTTATATGAATAAGTGTAAGAATAGTTGATAAAATCCACTCAATTCAATACAAAATAAACTGTAAAATAGTGGTTTATCAATCCCAAACCCCCGAAATGTTAACATTCATTCGTGCCTTGAATATGAAATAACGTTCCTTCTTCAACCTTGAAACTGCTACTGGAGAATTTCAAATCTCTCTCAAAATCTCTCAAACTTCACTCGTGTTCTATGTCGAAACTGGTACTACCGAAGAATCGCTAGAAGATTTCGAACAAAGAAGAAAAAACAAACGAAAACAAGAATAGAGACTGCGAAAGGTATGATAAAAACTACTGTTCATTTAAAAGCTTGCAATCTCACGTTTCTCCTAGTTGCATTTTAGGTTTACTGGATTGACTTGCTTCGTTTAGTAGATCGACTTATTCTGATTCAATTATTTTTGCGTAACTAGGGCATATGAATGAAAATGCGTTCTTATTTTCTTTCAATTTAGTGTGTTCAGTTGAGTTGTTTTGCATGCAGAAATGCTTTCCTTGTTGATTGAATGTTTATCACGTTTTATTTAAAACATGAATGGTGTTCTGTTCAGTGGAGTTAGCCATTTTCATTCATTTGATTGTTAAGTGTTCAGTTGAGTCCTTTTGCATGCAGAAATATTTTTCTTAATGATTGAATGTTTATCACATTTTATTCAGAACATGAATGGTGTTCAGTTTAGTGGAGTTAGCCATTTTGATTCACTTGATTGTTAGTGTGTTTAGTTGAATTCTTTTGCATGCAGAAATATTTTCCTTGATAATTGAATGTTTATCACGTTTTATTCAGAATATGAATGGTGTTTAGTTCAGTGGAGTTGGTAATTTTGATTCACTTGATTGTTAGTGTGTTCAGTTGAATTATTTTGCATGCAAAAATACTTTTCTTGATGATTGAATGTTTATCACGTTTTATTCAAAACATGAATGGTGTTCTGTTCAGTGGAGATGGTCATTTTGATTCACTTGATTGATTGTTAGTGTGTTTAGTTGAGTTCTTTTGCATGCAAAAATATTTTTTCTTGATGATTGAATGTTTATCACATTTTATTCAAAACATCAATTGTGTTCGGTTTAGTGGATTTGGCAATTTTGATTCACTTGATGAAAATATGCATGCTTGTGCTTGTCAGTGTATGAGTGAAGTATTAACTTTTTTTTCCTAACAACAAAAATGAAAAAGATGATGGTGACAAAAAAGAAGAAGCCGTGCTATAACGTAAGCATATATACACATTAAATATATTTATCCCCTTTCATTCAAATAAACTCTATTTTGTATTATAAATATATCATGACATACTGTTTCGAAACCTTGCAGAAAATTCAAGATCTCAGATGCCAGACAAACACAATAGCGAGAGTGTTCAAGGTAATGAGTCAGGAAAAGAAAGATATTGTTGAAGAATAGGATTCAACGTACTGGCACATGTCCCGAAAATGAACGTCTCTTATAGCCTCTTGAGAGAATTCATTACTTGCTATGATGACTATTATGGATACCTGGACACTCTCTATGGAAAAATATCCATAACACCTGACAAGGTAGCAGCTGTGCTGGGCATAAATTACGGCGGTAATATACTTTCCACCTTGTGCTTATTTCGGTTCATTGCTTGCTTTATTTTCGGTTCTTTTGTGTACAAAAAATAAAACTGAGCCTATTTGATTGATTAAAATAATATAGGAGATCGTTTTCCTGAAAAAGTTGAGTACGTCAAATTGAATGAGGTAGACAAGTAGATAATTGACGGCTTCAAATGTGCTACATTGGCATCTTTGACAAAATCTATCCTCGATGAGTGTTGAAGGGGAGAAGAACCAGTAGAAATTCCAGAGGACTTTTGTTGTCTTTGTCCAGAAGTGCTTCTTGCTGCTGACGACGGTAACCATGGCCTCCCCGATCCATAAGCCACCTGCCCTTCGTGTGGACAATATCCGACAGTGGGATTGGGCAACTCATGTCCTGAGCTTCTTGAGGAAGGGGGTTGATAACAGGAGAAAGGAAAGAAATAGTCCGTTGATGGCTGTGTGTTTGTTTTGATGCTGATATATTTCCATGAATCTAAGTTTCCTCGCTTGGATGCACCTGAGGCTCCTAGGCCACTGTGAGGGACCCACTGGACACGGAAGAGGATGCTCGACCGGATTTCTCAAGAAGCAACCGATACAATGGTAAATTAAACAAAAATTTTTTCTGAAATTTCAGTTCAAATGCTTCTAAAATACTCTGCTAACTAAATAAGCTTGTGTTTTAGAGACTTCTATATAGAGCACAATCAAAGGAGGAAAAGACAAAAGAAAAAAAGGTGGAGAAGAAACCAATTTCTCTGAAGGGGAAAGAGAAGGGAAAGCGGAAGAAAGAAGAAAAGAAAATTGTTGTGCTGGATTCTTCTTTGGAAGAGGACAGTTTTTCCGAATCCGAGAAAATACCGCCGACTAAAAGAACAAGACAATAGAGGCTGGTGAAAAAATAAAAGATTGTTCCAACGGATTTGGAAACAACAAGTGAATCTGAAAGTAGTCCTACGCATTCAGAAGGCACAAGTGAATTCGAAAACTAGTAAGTTTGATGTTCATTTGGTTTTGTTTTACTTGTATTTGGTTAAAATTGTTCTTATGCGCTTGTTCTTATGTATCCCAGAGAAGAAGAAGAAATTGAAAAAACAGGGACAAAAAAAGAAAACAACCATAGAAGGTGGTTAAAAAAGAAAGCAAAAAAAAAGCATGTTCCAACAAATTCGGAGAGCACAAGCGAATCTGAAAAACAATAAGTTTGGAAATTGATAATTTTCGATTCATTTCTATGATTGTCTGATGTTCATCTAGTTTAGCTTTGCTTTTATTTGCTAAAAATTGTTTGTGTATGCTTGTTAAGTAAATTACAATTGTGATATTGTTCTTCGATATAAATTCGATGTGTTTGTATGTGTTGCAGAGAAAAAGAAACGAAAAAACTCTGATAGTAAAAATAAAACAACCGGAGAGGGGTGTAAAAAACAAACCAAATCAAGCAAAACTGAATCTGAAAGGGAGTAAGTTTCTGAAATCATATTTTAGGTTAATTGATACTTTTATTTTAGGTTCATTGATACTTAGTTTATAAATTTTCAGAAGTGAACGAGTAAGGGTCAGCGTTGCCGAAAGAAGAAGAGAGGCGTTGCAGCTGTTAAAAGAAAAGAGAGCAAAGAGAAGAAATGATGGAGCTCAGAAAACAAACGTTGCTCCGGCTGGCTTTGACTCGACAAAGGCGCAAAATGATTTATACGAGATGTAAGATTCGATTTCTTATATTGAGTTCTTTTTCTTTGTTTACTAAAACATCTTCTAATTCCTCTGGATTTACTGAGTAATATTTATTTATTTTTCTTAGAATGCCGACTGTAAATTTGGGTAGCGAACCTCTGTTACAGACTCAGACGAGCTCTACACTATCTGTAAATGTCCTGGCCAATACCAGGTAAATTCGTTTATTTCTTGGTTTAAATTTGATTCATTGGATTCCAAAAATGAATTTGATGTACTTTTAGACTTCTGCTTTTAATCTTTGTTGCTGATTTTAATTTGGTATCTTTTTTATTAGAAAAAATACCCCGGAAACTCTGGTAAAAATTTTTGGAAGAAAGAAAATCCATCAAAAATAGAGTTTACAAACTCCACCTGTGTAAGTTGAAATATTTATGTTGGGCTTTCAGATTTAGGTAATAATTTTTGTTTCAAAATTTGTGTTTAAATGTCATTAGCACTACACCTGATCCTCAACTACAAATCATTGAGGTTCGAGAAGAAACTCATTCTCAACCTTTGGATATGTGAGTTTTTCAATATGCAGATTTCAGTTTCTCGTTACCTATTCTAATCATTTAACATTAACTTCTTCCTTGTTTACATTCCTTAGATTTTCTATTGCGGTGTCTCTTCCGAGTTCTCTTAAGGAAGAGCTAATAAAAGATCCTTTGCCTATGTCCCTTCCGAAAGTCAAGCACAAGAAGCTTCTATTAATGAGTAAGTTGCACATAAAATTCTTTTTATTAGTTTTAATGTTATAGGATAATAATTTATAGATATTATTGAACTCTTTTCTGTTTAATGCAGCAGCCCTCCGAAACCGCAACAGCAACCCTGCGAAGAAGCACCGGCGGAGCAATCGGAATAAGAAGTACCAGTTGATGTGTAAGTTTTTGGTTCATTACATGCTTTACTTGTGGATCATTTGAATCCAGAAATCAATTCCATGTGTTCTTATATTGGACTCTCTTTTGTTTGTTACAGCTGCCCTCTGGAACCCGAAAAGTAGACCGACGAGGAATTTTCTCCGACGAAGACGGAGCCAGAACCTCCGTTGAATGTGTAAGTTTTAATTAATATTATTTTTTATTAACTTTCGTGTTATATGATATTACTTTTTCATTGTTCCTTTAAGTTGTAATTAAAATTCTTTTACTTAGTTTTAATGGTAGAAGATAATAATTGAACTCTTTTTCTTATTCTGGATCGTTATTGAACTCTTTTTTGTTTAATGCAGCAGCCCTTCAGAAGAACAACAGCAACCATGCCAAGAAGCTTTGGTGGCAGGGCCATTCGAAGAAGAAGCACAGCCTGATTTATAAGTTTTATGCTTGTTCAAATCTGGATAATTTCGTTTCATTACATGGTTTAGTTGTGGTTCAATTGAATCGAGAAATCAATTACACTCTTCCGTTTGTTATAGTTGCGCTCCAGAACTCAAAAAGTAGGCCGGTGAGGGATCTTTCCCGAGGAAGGCAGAGCTAAAACCTTCGTTGAATGTGTAAGTTTTAATTAATATAATTTTTTATTAGCTTTCGTGTTATATGATATTACTTTTTCATTATTACTTAAAACTTTTCTCTGTCGTCTTGCAGTGCTGCTCGTCCTTCTTTATGGGAACATGATACACCTTCTTTCAACCTTGGGATAAGTCCCCCAGCATCTCAACCAACTTCCCCTACCTTTCAGCCGATGGTGACACAGCTTGAAATCCTGTCAGAGGCGGTGATAGAAAACTCCGGAGAAAGAGAAAAAAATCACGGAGGAGTTGAAGGAAAAGTGTTATCATTGGATGACACATGTGAAGGAAACCAAAGATAGCACCAATGAATATGACGCCATATTCGTCTTTAATCATGAAGCGCATTTGGAGGGGCTTAGACATCATTTCTTGTCTCTAAAGCCTGGAGAAGATGTAGATAACATGTAAGAACCGAGCTTAATTAATTGTTTAATTAAGTAATTAATATTTTCCAAAATAGGTTCCGAAAGGTTGGAGTGAGAATTTGAGGATTTAAATATAATTTTTGGACTCAATAGGTTTTTCTGAGTCAGAAAATGTGTTTTCTGCGAAAAAATGTGAAAACCGCGAATCGGCAGTTGAACCGGTTGAACTGGTTTAAGTCAGCCCGGTGTTGCGCAAGAAAAAGTGAAAAGAGTCAAAAACCTTAGAAAAATATTAGAAATGGAAAATTGGGCGATAATTTTAAAGGTTTGGTCCGAAGTTTGGCCAAACAGGCTAAAAACGCTAACGGGTTGGACTGGACCCAAGTTAGGCCCAAGCCAATCATATAAAAGGGTTCATTAAGTGAATTCATCATCCACAACACACTTACTAACACACCCATTCAGCTGAGAAAGAGAAGAGGGAGAAGAGAAAAGAAACACTATTCACACAACTCTTCTTTTCGCGATATCTCGAGCTACGGTGCCTGATTTGCGTGCCGTCAGTGGCTACGCAAAGCTCTCGTCGAACCCATCATTTCTATCTAAGCATTGTGGTAAGTTTCTCGAGTTTCCCTGCCCAGTTTTCGTGCTCTTGTGTATTTAGAGTTTTAGTGTTTAGTTTTGAGTGAAATCTTGTGTCTTGGGTGTTTAGGTACATTCTAGCACTTGATTGCTTGTGATTTTGGCTACCAAAACCGTTGGGTAAGGTAAGAGCTCTTGAAATCCTTGTGAGATTATGTTTATTTTGAGTCCTAGGTTGATTTGTGATGGTTTATGTATATATAGCTTGAATATTGTGAGTTTGGAGCTTGTTGGTGCTTGTTGGAGTTACATTGGAAGCTTGGATTGTGTTGGAAAGCTTGTTGGTGATTATTGTGTGCTCATTTTGGGTTTTGGTGCATATAGGGAATCGGCCAACGTATGGTTTCAGTTTTCTCTATGTAGTATATAATATTCATGGACACTTAGGCTAGTGAACTATAGGATAGGTTTGGATTTAAATGGTTGTTGAGTTGTTGAATGATGATATATGATGATTTATGATGAATTAATGATTGTTGAGTTTGATTATGATGATTGATAATGATATGATGAGGATGAATGATTTGTGAAGTTGAAAAGTGGATTATGTTGATATATGTGATATTGATGTTGATGATTTGGTAATGTAGTTAGAAAGATGTCAATGAGGATTGATTATAACGTGATATATTGATGTTGAGGTTGAGGATGATGAAAGGTGAAGGAAAATGTGGTAAGATTCGTGTAATATGACATAAAGGGTTAATTTTGATAAGAAATGGAGTTTGGAATAGTTTGGTATAGTTTTGGTTGTGTTTTACAAGAAATTGTGGAAATTGTGAATTTTGGTAAAAAGGAAATTTTTGTAAACTTTGTCTGATCATAACTTTTGCCTCAGTTTTCAAAATTGATTGAAAGTTGTTTAGAATTAAAGTTTATTAAAAACTCTTTGAATCGATATAAAGTTTGTAAAATTTGGAATTTTGAAGAAGTTATGATCATTCAAAGATTGGTGTAAAAATCTGAAATTCTGCAAAGTTGCAGAGTTTTATGATATCTGGTATGTCGGCATGCACAGCCTTGTGCGCACGCACAACTCTACAAAAATTTTAACCTGTGCGCACGCACAGATCTGTGCGTACGCACACACAGAGGCAGGTAGTCTGTTCACAGCGTTAGCACAGCTTGTGCGCGCACATACCCAATGAGGAGTTGCAACTTGTGCGTACGCACAGCACTGTGTGCACGCACACGTTGGGAAGGCCAGTCTATTGAGGGTGCTAGCACAGGTTGTACGAGCGAACAGACATTATGAATTTTGGTACCTGTGCGTACGCACACCTCTATGCGTACGCACACTTTTAAAAACTTCTCCTGGGCGTGCGCGCGCATACCCCTGTGCGTACGCACACGTCTTGTTTCTCAATTTTAAACTTTATTTTCAACTATTTCACCTTCCCAACAAGATTCTAAGCTTCTATAACACCATTTTAATACTCTTGGGATTAATTTTGAGTATGAGAACATGGGAAATAACCTAAGAGTTTTAGTGGATGATTATTATGAAAAAATTAGAAAACGGAGGCTTAGGTTTCGAGTGTACTGAGGATGTGTTTGATGGTATGTGAAGAATGACTAGTATATGAAATGAGAACTGATGAACTATTGAGTTCAGAACTGAAATGTTGATTGGACAGTGGTTGAGATAAATCGAGGACTCGAATGTGCAATGATGATTCATTGATGTGTTGAAAATATTTTCTAAAAAACCACTGAACTACCGTTTTGAATTGAGATTATGAGACGCTATGCGCTCAGCAGGGACGGCGGTTGGATCCCGCCTGTTGAGGTAGCGGCAGCGGCGTAAAGACAGTGGTTAAATCCTCTTGCGTTGAAATTTGAGGTCTGAGGCAAGAGTATCCCACTCGCATCCCTTCGATCAATAGAGCGTGCAGGTGCAAAACCCTGGACAGTGATCCGAGCACTATATCTCGAAGGTTCCCATTGATGATTCCGAAGGGCAACATCTCCATGGAGATGTGTCGGGTTGGCAGTTGAACCGAAAATGTGATATCACAGCCAGTAGGACAGGCATTCATCATGTGCATTTTCTATCTGTTTGTCTGCTTTGCCGACTTGAAATTGTATGCCTAATTGAATAACATGCCTACTTGCTTACTTGAACTACTTGTATTATATGCTTCTATTTGTAAATTACTTGCATTGTATATAATTGTGACTTCTATTGGGATTGAGGAGGTTTGGAAGGCGGTGGCGATGGGATCGCATGGAGGATAGGTTGGAGGAGGTTGTGGGACAGCGGTGTTTGGTTAGAATAGAAATCCCCTAAGACAGAGTACCCTATTTATTTATGATAAGAGATATATATATGCTTTATGGTTTTAGTATGTCTTAAGATGAGATTTTGTGATGGATATGGAGCTTAGGATTGTCTTTGGCGTCCAGGGGTCTTATATCCTACATCACTGGGCACTGTTACCATACTGAGAACTTCTGGTTCTCATACCATATTTCTGTTGTATTTTTCAGATGCCGGTCGTAACCCACCTCGGTGAGTTGCTTGGATGGTGACAGAAGCGGAGGATCATGATACCTTTTGGAGTTTTTGTTTATTTTGTTTATACATCTCTCACTTTTGTATTTTGTTTGCCTAGAGGCTTGTATTTGAGAGAACAAAACTTGTATAAGTTGTTTTTACTGTCTGGTTTCACGTATGGTCTGTATATGGCTAGCCGGCTTTAACTCCGCGAGCCATGGCTAGATTCTTATGATATTATACTATGATATTTTGTTATATTGTATTTATTTCTTGTGCTTTAAATTAGTAGCTTCGCTAGTACGTTTTGCGCTTTTTTAAATCCTATTTTTGAGCTATATTCTTCATCAGGCTTCTATATTTTATATTAATCCTTTCTATATATTATATGTATGAACTTAGAACTGTCGCAACCTTTGATTAACTTTGGCTTTATGACGCGAGGTAAAGCTTAGGCTAATTAGGGTGTTACATTTAGTGATATCAGAGCGGTTCATCCTCGTGAGCTTGAGGGATGGACTGATTGTGCTTCATTGCATACTTTGTGTGTCTTTTCTTTGATGCTATTAGGTTATCTACTTGATATATGCATAGCATGCTTGTTTGTGGGTGCCTGTTTGGGATAATTGAAGTACTAGGCTTTTGATATTGAGACTGATCACCTTGATATCGATTGTTTGGTGTAGACAGGAACCCTAATGGCCACTCACGGACGAGGCCGAGCACATTCACGATAAAGTAGGAATGAGCAACCGGCTGACAACCATGCCGAATTCATTGCGGTGATGGCTAACTTAGTGAATACCATGGAGGCTAATGCTACTGCGACTCTGCAAGTGGTGCAGAGATTGGGCCAACCGGCCGGGAACGGAAACGGGAATAGCGAAGGGAATGCTCATGATAATGCTGAGGGAAACTGTGATAAAATGGGTGGTGTTCCGATGACCTTGGCGACGTTCCTCAAGGTTCATCTGCCAATTTTCCGAGGATCAACTAATCCTACTGAAGTGGACAACTGGTTTCAGGCCATGGAGCGTGCTTTACAGGCACAGCACGTTCCGAACAATCAATATGTTGAATTTGCTGCTTATCAGCTGGCAGGAGAGGCCCAGCACTGGTGGCAAGCAGAGTGCCGCATGTTACAGCTTCAGAACGCCGACGTTCCGTGGGACATATTTCAGATGGCCTTTTATAAGAAATACTTCCCTGAGTCTGCAAGGGAAGCAAAGGAGATGGAACTGATGCAGCTGAAGCAAGGTTCCCTATCTGTGGCGGACTATACAAGCAAGTTTGAGGAGTTTTATAGGTTTTCTAGGGTATGGCAGGGTGCTCCAGAGACTTATGAGAGCTGGAAGTGTATTAAATACCAAAGGGGCTTGAAGGACAACATAATGACTGCTGTGGCTCCTATGGAGATTCGTACCTTCTCGGACTTAGTGAACAAAGCAAGGGTGGTTGAGGAGTATGCCAAGACGGTACCTTCGTCCAAGGACACTCATGGAGGGAACACTAGCAAGGGATGTGGCAAGTATTTTCATCCGAGGGGTCAAAGCTTCAAGAGAGGAGGATATGCACCTCAAGGTAAAGGAGGCTTCAGAAAGAACACTCATGATCAATTTCAGCGTGGTAAAGTGGTATGCGAAATTGCTACTCAGGTTGTGAATTATTGTTCGAAATTGATTCCCTGGCAATGGCACCAAAAACGGATGCACAGAACCATGGTCTAAACATATCTTCACAACTTCGCATAACTAACCAGCAAGTGCAGTGGGTCGTCCAAGTAATACCTTACGTGAGTAAGGGTCGAATCCCACGGAGATTGTCGGTATGAAGCAAGCTATGGTCACCTTGTAAATCTCAGTCAGGCGGATATCAAATGGTTATGAAGTTTTCGAAAATAATATAATAAAATAGGGATAGAAATACTTATGTAATTCATTGGTGAGAATTTCAGATAAGCGAATGGAGATGCTTTCGTTACTCTGAACCTCTGCTTTCCTGCTATCTTCATCCAATCAGTCTTACTCCTTTCCATGGCTGGCTTTATGTGATACATCACCACTGTCAATGGCTACTTTTGGTCATCTCTCGGGAAAATGATCCAATGCCCTGTCACGGCACGGCTAATCGTCTGGAGGCATCACCCTTGTCAATGGCTTCATCTTATCCTCTCAGTGAAAATGGTCAACGCACCCTGTCACGGCACTGCTATTCATCTGTCAGTTCTCGATCATGCTGGAATAGGATTTACTATCCTTTTGCGTCTGTCACTAACGCCCCGCAATCGCGAGTTTGGAGCTCGTCACAGTCATTCATTCATTGAATCCTACTCGAAATACCACAGACAAGGTTTAGACTTTCCGAATTCTCTTGAATGCCGCCATCATTCTAGCTTACACCACGAAGATTCTGGTTAGGAGATCTAAGAGATACTCATTCAGTCAAAGGTAGAACGGAAGTGGTTGTTAGGCACGCGTTCATAGGGAATGATGATGATTGTCACGTTCATCACATTCAGAGTGAAGTACGAATGAATATCATAGAAGCGAAACAAAATGAATTGAATAGAAAACAGTAGTACTTTGCATTAATCTCTGAGGAACAGCAGAGCTCCACACCTTAATCTATGGAGTGTAGAAACTCTACCATTAAAAATACATAAGTGAAGGTCCAGGCATGGCCGAGAGGCCAACCCTCAAACGTGATCTAAGATAGCATACAACTGATCAAAGATGTCTAATACAATAGTAAAAGGTCCTATTTATAATAAACTAGCTACTAGGGTTTATAGAAGTAAGTAATTGATGCATAAATCCACTTCCGGGTGTGATTTTTCTTCTGCTGTTTTTGATTCCGTTTTCAATTTTTATATTTATTTTGTGACTCCTCATGATCATGAACCTATAAAGACATATAACTAAGAAAAATATAGTTAGATAAATAAAAATTGGGTTGCCTCCCAACAAGCGCTTTTTTAATGTCAATAGCTTGACAGTGGGCTCTCATGGAGCCTCACAGATGTTCAAAGCATTGTTGAGACTCTCCAACACCAAACTTAGAGTTTGGATATGGGAGTTCAACACCAAACTTAGAGTTTGGTTATGACCTCCCAACACCAAACTTAGAGTTTGACTGTGGGAGCTTGGGTTGACTCTGCTTTGAGAGAAGCTTTTCATGCTTCCTCTCCATGGTTGCAGAGGGAGATCCTTGAGTTTTAAACACAAGGGAGTCTTCATTCCATTGAAGGACTAGTTCACCTCTGTCAACATCAATCACAGCTCTTGCTGTGGCCAGGAAAGGTCTTCCTAGGATGATGGATTCATCCTCTTCTTTTCCAGTATCCAGGACTAGGAAATCAGCAGGGATGTAAAGGCCTTCAACCTTTACTAACACGTCCTCTACTTATCCATATGCCTGTTTTCTTGAATTGTCTACCATCTCCAATGAGATTTTAGCAGCTTGCACCCCATAGATTCCCAGTTTCTCTATTACCGAGAGGGGCATGAGGTTTATCCCTGAACCAAGGTCACACAGAGCCTTAAAGATCATGGTGCCTATAGTACAAGGTATTATGAACTTTCCAGGATCCTGTCTCTTCTGAGGCAATGTCAGTTGATCCAGATCACTTAGTTCATTGATGAACAAGGGAGGTTCAATTTCCCAAGTATCAATGCCAAATAATTTGGTATTCAGTTTCATGATTGCACCAAGAAACTTGGCAGTTTGCTCTTCTGTAACATCCTCATTCTCTTCAGAAGAGGAATATTCATCAGAGCTCATGAAGGGCATAAGGAGGTTCAATGGAATCTCTATGGTCTCTAGATGAGCCTCAGAGTCCTTTGGTTCCTCAGAGGGAAGCTCCTTATTGGTCACTGGACGTCCCAGGAGGTCTTCCTCCTTGGGATTCACGTCCTCCTCTCCCTCATTGGGTTCGGCCATGATGCTTATGTCAATGGCCTTGCACTCTCCTTTTGGATTCTCTTCTGTATTGCTTGGGAGAGTACTGGGAGGGATTTCAGTGATCCTTTTACTCAGCTGGCCCACTTGTGCTTCCAAATTTCTAATGGAAGACCTTGTTTCATTCATGAAACTCACAGTGGCCTTAGACAGATCAGAGACTAAGTTTGCTAAATTAGAAGTATTTTGTTCAGAGTTCTCTGTCTGTTGCTGAGTGGATGATGGAAAAGGTTTATTATTGTTAAACCTGTTTCTTCCACCATTATTAAAGCCTTGTTGAGGCTTTTGATCCTTCCATGAGAAATTTGGATGATTTCTCCATGATGAGTTATAGGTGTTTCTATAAGGTTCACCTAAGTAATTCACCCCTGCTATTGCAGGGTTCTCAGGATCATAAGCTTCTTCTTCATAAGAAGCCTCTTGAGTACTGTTGGATGCAGCTTGCATTCCATTCAGACTCTGAGAAATCATATTGACTTGCTGAGTCAATATTTTATTCTGAGCCAATATGGCATTCAGAGTATCAACTTCAAGAACTCCCTTCTTCATAGGCGTCCCATTACTCACAGGATTCCTCTCAGAAGTGTACATGAACTGGTTATTAGCAACCATGTCAATGAGTTCTTGAGCTTCTGCAGGCGTTTTCTTTAGGTGAATGGATCCACCTGCAGAAGTGTCCAGTGACATCTTTGATAGCTCAGATAAACCATCATAGAATATATCCAGGATGATCCATTCTGAGAGCATGTCAGAAGGACACTTTTTGGTCAGTCCTTTGTATCTCTCCCAAGCTTCATAGAGGGATTCACCTTCTTTCTGTCTGAAGGTTTGAACATCCACTCTAAGCTTGCTCAGCTTTTGAGGAGGAAAGAACTTGGCTAGGAAAGCCTTGACTAGCTTATCCCAAGAGTTCAGGCTATCCTTAGGTTGAGAGTCCAACCATACTCTAGCTCTGTCTCTTACAGCAAAAGGGAAAAGCATGAGCCTGTAGACTTCAGGATCTACTTCATTAGTCTTAACAGTATCACATATCTGCAAGAATTCAGTTAAGAACTGAAAAGGATCTTCAGATGGAAGTCCATGAAACTTGCAGTTCTGCTGCATCAGAGAAACTAATTGAGGTTTCAGCTCAAAATTGTTTGTTCCAATGGCAGGAATGGAGATGCTTCTTCCATGTAAATTGGAATTAGGTGCAGTAAAGTCACCAAGCATTCTCCTTACATTATTATTATTTTCAGCTGCCATCTTCTTTTCCTGTTTGATAATTTCTGACAGGTGCTTGCTGGTTTGTTGTAATCCAGCTTCTCTTAGTTTCCTCTTCAGAGTCCTTTCAGGTTCTGGATCTGCTTCAACAAGAATATTCTTATCCTTGCTCCTGCTCATATGACAAAGAAGAGGGTACAGAAAAATAATAATAATAGAGATCTTTTTTTTTTTTTTGTGAGTGAGGGTGAGATGTTAGTAGATGAATAAACAAATAGAAGGAGATGAGAGAGAAGAGAATTTTCGAAAATTATTTTTGAAAAAAAAGAGTTAGTGATTTTCGAAAATAGTTTTTGAAAAAGGTTAGTAATTTTCGAAAATAAAAATCAAAAATTAAAATAATTAGTTAATTAAAAAGAGATTTTGAAAAAGGGGGAAGATATTTTCGAAAATGAGAGAGAGAGAGTTAGTTAGGTGGTTTTGAAAAAGATAAGAAACAAACAAAAAGTTAGTTAGTTAGTTGAAACAAATTTTAAAAAGATAAGAAGTTAGGAAGTTAGAGAAGATATTTTGAAATCATATTTTGAAAAAGATAAGATAAGAAGATATTTTTGAAAAGATATGATAGAAATTAGTTTTGAAAAAGATTTGATTTTTAAAATCACAATTAATGACTTGATTCACAAGAAATCACAAGATATGATTCTAAAACTTAAAGTTTGAATCTTTCTTAACAAGTAAGTAACAAACTTGAAATTTTTGAATCAAAACATTAATTGATGATGTTATTTTCGAAAATCATGTGAAAAAAATAAGAAAAAGATTTTTGAAAAATATTTTTGAAGTTTTCGAAAATAACTAAGAAATTTGAAAAAGATTTGATTTTTGAAAAAGATTTTGAATAGGATAAGATTTTGAAATTGAAAATTTGATTTGACTCATAAGAAACAACTTGATTTTAAAAATTTTTGAAAGAGTCAATCCAAATTTTCGAATTTGAGGAGAGAAAAAGGGAAAAATATTTTTTTGATTTTTTGAATTTTTATGATGAGAGAGAAAAACAAGAAAAATGATGCAATGCATGAAAGTTATAGATCAAAACAATGAATGCATGCAAGAATGCTATGAATGTCAAGATGAACACCAAGAACACTATGAATGTCAAGATGAACATCAAGAACACATTTTTGAAAAAAATTTTAATGCATAGAAAACATGCAAGACACCAAACTTAGAATTCTTTAATGATTAGACACTAAGAATTCAAGAATGCATATGAAAAACAAGAAAAGACACAAAACATGCAAATGCAAAGATCAAACAAGAAGACTTACCAAGAACAACTTGAAGATCATGAAGAACACTATGAATGCATGAGAATTTTCGAAAAATGCAAGATGCACATGCAATTGACACCAAACTTATAACATGACACAAAACTCAAACAAGAAACAGAAAAATATTTTTGATTTTTATGATTTTCTAACTTTTTTGGATTTTTAGAAAATTAATTGAAAAAGGAAAATAAGGATTCCAAAATTTTTAATATGAATTCCAGGAATCTTGCATTCTTAGTCTAAAGCTTCAGTCCAGGAATTAGACATGGCTCACTAGCCAGCCAAGCTTTCAAAGAAAGCTCCAGTCCAAAACACTAGACATGGCCAATGGCCAGCCAAGCTTCAGCAGGTGAATTAGGAACAGCAGCAGGTGGATTAGCAACAACCAGCTTGCTCTTGATAACAAATTGCTGCCTCAGTCCAAATAAATTTAAACATGGCTTTACAGCCAGCCAGGCTTTACATGCTTCATGAAACACTAGAATTCATTCTTAAAAATTCTGAATAAATTTTTTTTCGAAAACACAAGAAAAATTTTTGAAATTTTTTTGAAAAATTTTTGAAAAGAAAACGAAAAGAAAGTTACCCGATCTGAGCAACAAGATGAACCGTCAGTTGTCCAAACTCGAATAATCCCCGGCAACGGCGCCAAAAACTTGGTATGCGAAATTGCTACTCAGGTTGTGAATTGTTGTTCGAAATTGATTCCCTGGCAATGGCACCAAAAACGGATGCACAGAACCATGGTCTAAACATATCTTCACAACTTCGCATAACTAACCAGCAAGTGCACTGGGTCATCCAAGTAATACCTTACGTGAGTAAGGGTCGAATCCCACGGAGATTGTCGGTATGAAGCAAGCTATGGTCACCTTGTAAATCTCAGTCAGGCGGATATCAAATGGTTATGAAGTTTTCAAAAATAATATAATAAAATAGGGATAGAAATACTTATGTAATTCATTGGTGAGAATTTCAGATAAGCGAATGGAGATGCTTTCGTTCCTCTGAACCTCTGCTTTCCTGCTATCTTCATCCAATCAGTCTTACTCCTTTCCATGGCTGGCTTTATGTGATACATCACCACTGTCAATGGCTACTTTTGGTCATCTCTCGGGAAAATGATCCAATGCCCTCTCACGGCACGGCTAATCGTCTGGAGGCATCACCTTTGTCAATGGCTTCATCTTATCCTCTCAGTGAAAATGGTCAACGCACCCTGTCACGGCACAGCTATTCATCTGTCGGTTCTCGATCATCCTGGAATAGGATTTACTATCCTTTTGCGTCTGTCACTAACGCCCCGCAATCGTGAGTTTGGAGATCGTCACAGTCATTCATTCATTGAATCCTACTCGGAATACCACAGACAAGGTTTAGACTTTCCGGATTCTCTTGAATGCCGCCATCATTCTAGCTTACGCCACGAAGATTCTGATTAAGAGATCTAAGAGATACTCATTCAGTCGAAGGTAGAACGGAAGTGGTTGTCAGGCACGCGTTCATAGGGAATGATGATGATTGTCACGTTCATCATATTCAGATTGAAGTACGAATGAATATCTTAGAAGCGAAACAAGATGAATTGAATAGAAAACAGTAGTACTTTGCATTAATCTTTGAGGAACAGCAGAGCTCCACACCTTAATCTATGGAGTGTAGAAACTCTACCGTTGAAAATACATAAGTGATAGTCCAGGCATGGCCGAGAGGCCAGCCCTCAAACGTGATCTAAGATAGCATACAACTGATCAAAGATACCTCTTACAATAGTAAAAGGTCCTATTTATAATAAACTAGCTACTAGGGTTTACAAAAGTAAGTAATTGATGCATAAATCCACTTCTGGGGCCCACTTGGTGTGTGCTTGGGCTGAGCTTGAGTGTTGCATGTGTAGAGGTCCTTCTTGGAGTTGAACGCCAGCTTTTGTGCCAGTTTGGGCGTTCAACTCTGGTTTTGGCTCCTTTTCTGGCGCTGGACGCCAGATTTGGGCAGAAAGCTGGTGTTAAACGCCAGTTTACGTCATCTATTCTTGGCCAAAGTATGGACTATTATATATTGCTGGAAAGCCCTGGATGTCTACTTTCCAACGAAATTAGAAGCGCGCCATTTCGAGTTATGTAGCTCCAGAAAATCCACTTTGAGTGCAGGGAGGTCAGAATCCAATAGCATCAGCAGTCCTTCTTCAACCTCTGAATCTGATTTCTGCTCAAGTCCCTCAATTTCAGCCAGAAAATACCTGAAATCACAGAAAAACACAGAAACTCATAGTAAAGTCCAGAAATGTGAATTTAACATAAAAACTAATGAAAACATCCCTAAAAGTAACTAGATCCTACTATAAACATACTAAAAACAATGCCAAAAAGCGTATAAATTATCCGCTCATCATAAAGGGAGAGGAAGTTAGAGTAAGATTTCTCCGGATTTAGCTTGTGATCGTTTTGGACATTTTCATCCATATGACTCTTGCAAGATTGGTTTAGGTGGTTGTTTCAACTATGGATTGCCTGGTCATATCGCGAGGGATTGCACTCGTGGGAAGAAACCGAATACGGGTCAGGGTCAGCACTAGGGGCGAGTCTTTGCTATAAACGCCAAGGATACTTCCAAGGCGGATCCGTTGATGAGAGGTATTTGTTTATTTGGTGATAAGAATTTAATTGCATTATACGATACTGGAGCATCACATTCGTTTATTTTGTTTGCTAAGGTTGAGGAACTAGGATTGAAAGTGTCAGAGTTAGCATTTGATCTGCATGTACATACTCCGCATCAGACGGTTATGACTAGGTCAGAGTGTAGGCAAGTAGGTTTCAAGCTTGAGGGTAGAGACTTTGTGCATGACTTGATCTGTTTGCCAATGATTAGATTGGAGATGATTTTTGGGTTTGATTAGTTCTCGAAGAATCGGGTTTTGTTGGATTTCTTTGAGCGGTCAATTCGATTTATGCCGGAAGGAGAAAATGGAGTGGTGGTAGCTGCGGGGTATTACCTGAACTCTGTAATGGTGCACTGTAGTGGGGAGGAGTGTCAGAGTTATATCCTGTTGGCTGCTAATGCGTTGGGTGATGCGTAGAACTTGGATCAGATTCCAGTAGTTAGAGATTTTTCAGAGGTATTCCTGGAAGATATCCCTGAATTCCCACCTCAAAGGGAGATCGAGTTTGCGATTGAATTGGTGCCGAGAGCCGGACCAGTATCGATTGCGCCGTATAGAATGGCTCCGATAGAGCTGGCAGAATTAATGACTCAGTTGGAAGAGCTTCTGAACAAGAGGTTCATTCGACCGAGTGTATATCCGTGGGGAATGCCAGTTTTATTGGTGAAGAAGAAGGATGGAGAAATGTGTTTGTGTGTGGATTACCGACAGTTGAACAAAGTGACGGTGAAGAATAAGTACCCGCTACCAAGGATAGATGACTTGATGGATCAACTGCAAGGAACCGGAGTGTTTTCTAAGATTGATTTGAGATCCGGTTACCATTAGATAAGGGTAAAGGAGGATGATATCCCTAAGACTGCGTTTAGGACGTGCTATGGACACTACGAGTTTGCGGTGATGTCCTTTGGGTTAACGAATGCTCCTGCTATTTTCATGGATTACATGAACAGAGTCTTTCGTCCCATTTTGGACAAATTCGTGGTGGTTTTCATAGACGATATCTTAGTTTATTCTAAGACGGTGAAGGAGCAGGAGGAACACTTGAGGATTGTGTTGCAAATCTTGAAGGAGCGGAAGTTGTATGCTTAGTTGTCGAAATGTGAGTTCTGGAAGAAGGAAGTCAAGTTCTTAGGCCATGTGGTGAGCAAAGGAGGTATAGTCGTGGATCCTTCTAAGGTTGAAGCGGTGATGGAATGGGAAAGACCAACGACGGTGACGGAGGTCAGAAGTTTCTTGGGTTTAGCCGGATACTACCGGAGATTCATTGAAGGGTTTTCCCGGATTGCATTACCAATGAAAAAGTTGACAAGGAAGGAGGTGCCTTTTGTGTGGACGTCAGAGTGTGAAGAGAGTTTTTAGACTTTGAAGCAGAAGTTAACTTCAGCACCTGTTTTAATTTTTCCGGAACCGCATGAACCGTTCAAAGTGTACTGTGATGCTTCCTTGAAGGGTTTGGGTTGCGTGTTGAGGCAACACCGAAATGTGGTGGCTTACGCATCGCGTCAACTGAGACTGCATGAGGTAAATTACCTAACTCATGATTTGGAATTAGCGACGATTGTGTTTGCATTGAAGATTTGGAGACACCACTTATATGGAGTGAGGTTTAGCGTCTTTTCTGATCATAAGAGTCTCAAGTACATCTTTGATCAGAAAGAGCTTAATTTGCGTCAGAGGAGATGGATGGAGTTGCTTAAGGACTATGATTTTGAACTGAGTTATCATGCTGGAAAGGCAAATGTGGTAGCAGACGCATTGAGTTGGAAATCTTTAACTATAGCTTGGATGAGAATCAAGGAAGAAGAGCTAGTGGATACGTTCGTGGATCTTAAGCTAGATATTGGTAAAGTTGCCGGAAGAGTTTGTTTGAATCAGTTACAGATCTCAAGCACGTTTAAGACGGAGATTCAAAGGCTCAGCAAGATGAGCAAAAGCTTCAATAGTTATTTCAACCAGTTGGTGAGAAGAGGCTTGGAGAATTCACAAAGGATGGTAAAGGATTGTGGAGATATAAGGGGAGGATTTGTGTACCGGATGTCGGAAGTTTGAGGCAAGATTTGTTGTCGGAAGCTCACAACAATGGGTTTTCTATTCATCCCGGAAGTACGAAGATGTATTATGACTTAAAGAAGATGTTCTGGTGGCCTGAGATGAAAGGTGATGTAGCTACAGTGGTATCCAAGTGCCTGACATGTCAGAAGGTAAAGATAGAGCATCAGAAACCGTCGAAAATGCTACAGCCACTTAAAATTCCTCAGTGGAAGTCGGAAGGAATCGCGATGGATTTTGTGACCGGTTTACCGAGGACTAGGTCGGGATTTGATGCGGTTTCGGTGATCGTGGATTGCTTAACCAAATCCGCTCATTTTCTTCCTATCCGAGTAAACTGTTCTATGGAGGAGTTGGCGAGATTGTATATTAAGGAGATCGTAAGGTTGCATGGAGTGCCATCGAGCATAGTGTCAGACCGTGATTCCCGATTCATATCAAGGTTTTAGGAAGCTTTCCAAAAAGCTTTCGGTACGAAGCTGTGTCTCAGTACGGCATATCATCCGCAAACTGATGGACAGTCGGAAAGGACTATTAATACATTGGAAGATATGCTGAGAGCATGTGTATTGGATCAACCCGTAAGTTGGGATTGTTACATACCATTGGTGGAGTTTGCGTACAACAACAACTTTCATGCGAGCATTGGGATGGCTCCGTATGAGGTCTTGTATGGACGGAAGTGCCAATATCCACTTTGTTGGTATGAGTCAGGTGAAGTGAGCGTTTTGGGTCCCGATTTGGTAGCAGAGACTACGAAAATGATTAAAAAGATTCGGGAAAGAATTCTAACTGCCCAGAGCCGACAGAAGAGTTATGAGGATCAGAGAAGGAAACCATTAGAGTTTGAAGTGGGAGAACATGTATTCCTGAGCGTTACACCGACAACTGGGATCGGAAGAGCCATTAAGACCAAGAAGTTGAATTCGAGGTTCATTGGATCGTTTGAGGTTCTAAGATGATTCGGGCCGGTGGCGTATCAAGTAGCCTTGCCACCTCATCTGTCTAACTTGCATGACGTATTCCACGTGTCACAACTTCGTAAGTACACGTCGGATGCGGCTCATGTGTTAGAGCCTGAATTAGTCGAGTTGAGGGAGAACTTGACTTTCCATGTGACGCCAGTGAGAATCGACGACCCTAGTATGAAGAAGTTGCGAGGAAAGAAAGTTTCCTTGGTTAAGGTAGCTTGGAAGCGAGCAGGAGTTGAAGAGCATACTTGGGAATTGGAGACCGAGATGCGAAAGGATTATCCCGAGCTATTCTCAGGTAATTCAAATTTTGAGGACAAAATTTCTTATTTGGTGGGGAGAATGTAAGAACCAACCTTAATTAATCATTTAATTAAGTAATTAATATTGCCCAAAATAGGTTCCAAAAGATTGGAGTGAGAATTTGAGGATTTAAATACAATTTTTAGACTTAGTAGGTTTTTCTGAGTCAGAAAATGTATTTTCTGTGAAAAACCGTGAAAAACAGCGAACCGGCAGTTGAACCGGTTAAACCGGTTCAAGTCTGCCCGGAGTTGCTTAAGAAAAAGCGAAAATAGTCAAAAACCTTAGAAAAATATTAGAAATAAAAAACCGGGCATTAATTTTAAAGGTTTGGCCCAAAGTTGGGCCAAATAGGATAAAAATGCTAACGGGTTGGACCGGGCCCAAGTTGTGCCCAAGCCCAACATATAAAAGGGTTCATTAAGTGAACCCATCATCCACAACACACTCACTAACATACCCATTCAGCTGAGAAAGAGAAGAGGGAGAAGAGTAAAGAAACACCATTCACACACCTCTTCTTTTTGCGATATCTCGAGCTACGGTGCTCCAATTCGCGTGCCGTCAGCGGTTACGCGAAGCTCTTGCCAAGCCCATCATTTCTATCTAAGCATTATGGTAATTTTCTCGAGTTTCCCTGCCCAGTTTTCGTGCTCTTGTGTATTTCGAGTTTTAGGGTTTGGTTTTGAGTGAAATCTTGTGTTTTGGGTGTTTAGGTAAATTCTAGCACTTCATTGCTTGTGGTTTTGGCTACCAAAATCGTTGGGTAAGGTAAGAGCTCTTGAAACCCTTGTGAGATTATGTTTATTTTGAGCCCTAGGTTGATTTGTGATGGTTTATGTATATATAGTTTGAATATTGTGTGTTTGGAGGTTGTTGGTGCTTGTTGGAGTTACATTGGAAGCTTGGATTGTGTTGGAAAGCTTGTTGGTGATTATTGTGTGCTCATTTTGGGTTTTGGTGCATATAGAGAATCAGCCAAGGTATGGTTTTGTTTTTCTCTATGTAGTATATAATATTCATGGACACTTAGGCTAGTGACCTATAGGATAGGTTTGGATTTAAATGGTTGCTGAGTTGTTGAAAGATGATATGTGATGATTTATGATGAATTGATGATTGTTGAGTTTGATTATGATGATTGATAATGATATGATGAGGATAAATGATTTGTGAAGTTGAGAAGTAGATTATGTTGATATATGTGATATTGATGTTGATGATTTGATAATGTAATTGGAAAGATGTTAATGAGGATTGATTATAATGTGATATATTGATGTTGAGGTTGAGGATGATGAAAGGTGAAGGAAAATGCGGTAAGATTCGTGTAATATGACGTAAAGGGTTGATTTTGATGAGAAATAGAGTTTGGAATGGTTTGGTATGGTTTTGGTTGTGTTTTACAAGAAATTGTGGAAATTGTGAATTTTGGTAAAAAGGAAATTTTGGTGAAATTTGTCTGATTATAAATTTTGCCTCGATTTTCAAAATTGATTGAAAGTTATTTAGAATTAAAGTTCATTAAAAACTCTTCGAATCAATATAAAGTTTGTAAAATTTGGAATTTTGTAGAGGAAGTTATGAAAATTCAAAGATTGGTGTAAAAATCTGAAATTCTGCAAAGTTGTAGAATTTTTTGATTTCTGGTATGTGCGCACGTACAGACCTGTGCGTACGCACACGCAGAGGCAGGCAGTCTGTTCACAGCGTTAGCACAGCTTGTGCGCGCACATCCCCAATGAGGAGTTGTAACCTGTGCATACGCACAGTCCTGTGCGCACGCACACGTTGGGAAGGCCAGTCTGTTGAGGGCGCTAGCACAGGTTGTGTGAGCGAACAGACATTATGAATTTTGGTACCTATGCATACGCACACCTCTATGCGTGCGCACACTTTTAAAAACTTCTCCTGGGCATGCGCGCGCACACCCCTGTGCGTACGCACATGCCCTGTTTCTCAATTCTAAACTTTATTTTCAACTATTTCACCTTCCCAACAAGATTGTAAGCTTCTATAACACCATTTTAATACTCTTGGGCTTAATTTTAAGTCTGAGAACATGGAAAATAACCTAAGGGTTTTAGTGGATGATTATTATGAAAAAATTAGAAAATGGAGGCTTAGGTTTCGGATGTACTGAGGATGTGTTTGATGGTATGTGAGGAATGACTAGTATATGAAATGAGAACTGATGAACTGTTGATTTCAGAACTGAAATGTTGATTGGACAGTGGTTGAGATGAGTCGAGGACTCGAATGTGCAATGATGATTCATTGATATGTTGAAAATGTTTTCTGAAAAACCACTGAACTACTGTTTTGAATTGAGTTTATGAGACGCTATGCGCCCGGCAGGGACGGCGGTTGGATCTCGCTTGTCGAAGTAGCGGCGGCGGCGGCGTAAGGACGGTGGTTAAATCCCGCTTGCGTTGAGATGTGAGGTCTGAGGCAAGAGTATCCCGCTCGCATCCCTTCGGATCAATAGATCGTGCAGGCGCAAAATCCTGGACAGTGATCCGAGCACTATATCTCGGAGGTTCCCATTGATGATTCTGAAGGGCGACATCTCCATGGAGATGTGTCGGGTTGGCAGTTGAACCAACATTGGGATATCACAGCCAGTAGGACAGGCATTCATCATGTGCATTTTCTATCTGTTTGTTTGCTTTGCCGACTTGAAATTGTATGCCTAATTGAATAACATGCCTACTTGCTTACTTGAACTACTTGTATTATATGCTTCTACTTGTGAATTACTTGCATTGTATATAATTGTGATTTCTACTGGGATTGAGGAGGTTTGGAAGGCGGTGGCGATGGGATCACATAGAGGATAGGTTGGAGGAGGCTGTGGGACAGCGGTGTTTGGTTAGAATAGAAATTTCCTAAGACAGAGTATCCTGTTTATTTATGGTAAGAGATATATATATATGCTTTATGGTTTTAGTATGTCTTAAGATGAGATCTTGTGATAGATATGGAGCTTAGGATTGCCTTTGGCATCCTAGGGTCTTATATCCTACATCACTGGGCACTGTTACCATACTGAGAACCTCCGGTTCTCATACCATATTTCTGTTGTATTTTTCAGATGCAGGTCGCAACCTACCTCGGTGAGTTGCTTGGATGGTGATAGAAGCGGAGGATCATGATACCTTTTGGAGTTTTTGTTTATTTTGTTTATACATCTCTCACTTTTGTATTTTGTTTGCCTAGAGGCTTGTATTTGAGAGAACAAAACTTGTATAAGCTATTTTTACTGTCTGGTTTCACGTATGGTCTGTATATGGCTAGCCGGCTTTAACTCCGCGAGCCATGGCTAGATTCTTATGATATTATACTATGATATTTTGTTATATTTATTTCTTGTGCTTTAAGTTAGTAGCTTTGCTAGTACGTTTTGTACTTTTCAAATCCTGTTTTTGAGCTATATTCTTCAACGGGCTTCTAGATTATATTAATCCTTTCTATATATTATATGTATGAACTTAGAACTGTCGCAACCTTTGATTAACCTTGGCTTTACAACGCGAGGTAAAGCTTAGGCTAATTAGGGTGTTACATAACACGATAAATTCTTTGCCTATTACCTTAACATTAATGATTTTTCTAAAGACTCTTATACTGTATATCTCATAAATTTTCTTCCTGTAGGTGGTCAATACACAGTGTATGATTCTCAACGATAGAAAATGTTGCCGGTTTTAGGTTGAAATATACTGTGTGCCGACGGATATTGTAGTAAGCCAAATTTTTTATTCCCATAGTAATTTACTGGTTCTGATAAATAATTCGGTTCATTTGTGATTTAACTGAGGTTCATTTTGCAGATATTTATGTTGGGTACCCATGGCGAGAATTACATTGATCCACGTACTAACAAGGCCTACCGGATGGATATCGATCACTATGCGCACTACCGCCGTTTTCTTGACAAAAGAAAACTGGCATTGCATCCATTTGTAAGTTGTGATTTCTAAAACTTCTTTGATAATTCTGTTGTTTGCTATTGTTTGGACTGAAATATTCTATCATTTTTCCAAACTTCAGCTGTTTGTGCCGATTTGCAATGAAGGAGACTGGTGGTTGTGGATTAGTCCAGAAGAAGGCTTTCTTTATGCTTGACCATGTCAACAAGAAGAAAGATGAAATGCCTGACTCGAGAATTAAACTGAACAAATTTGTTGTAAGTTATTTAAATCATACATATTATTTTTTAAATTATTCAAACTTGAGTAGACTTCGGTTCATTGGAGTAGTTGATTTACATTCACTTCATCCTTAAGTGTTCAATTGAGTTCATTTGCATGCAGAAATGTTTCCTTTGCTGATTGAATGTTTATCGCATTTTATTCAAACATGAACATAGTTTGATTCATTGTAGTTGGTGATTTACATTTACTTTATCCTTATTTTTTTGTATGCTTTTAGGGATTAATAGTCTCCCAGATGAGGGTTTACACTGGGGCAGAACCCTTGATGGAGGACGGAGAGGGATTAGAAGCAAAGTATATTAGGCTCAATGGTCAACGAACAAAGTGAAAATCTTTCTCTGCTATAGTGCTCTTTTTAATGTGTTTTATTTTGTATACTATTAATCATATTTTACTTATTTCTTGCTTAGCTATATTGCGGGATATATGTCATGAAATGGCTCAAAACAATTGATCCCTGAAAGATCAAAAAAGGAAGAGGTATCAATATAAAAACTGGACACAAGTAAGTACTTTCTAAATTAATGAAATTTGTTTCACTTCTTATTTTGGTTAGGGTTCATTTCTTATGTAACTAATTCATTTCAATTGAATTGCAGGAAGAAATTGATGCCTTCAGGTGTGAATATGGTGCAAACATTCTCTTTGAGAAAATGAACAAAATCAGAGAACAAGTGATTTGGGAATCTGAAGTCATAAGACTCTCGAAGCCATCTGCTGCCCTCTCCAATCCTTTTTGTAAATTTACATCTGGGGATATAGATAGTAAATTGGATATGCTTTGTTTGACTGGTTGTAATTAACACTATTTTGTTTAATTTGTTTAAAAAAGAAAACACTGCCTCTTTAATGTATATATGTGAATATTAATGTAAATTTTATTGGAAATCTAATGTTAATGGAAAATATAATGTTATTGTATATATCTGTTGGAACTGTTTGGTTGCTATTTCTTTCTAGGTTCAAAGTGAATGGATTTAGGGTACTTATCAAACATTAAGAGCCCCCAAAAAACAAATGAACTAAAATTAATACACTGGATGAACCGAAAAAGTGCATAATATTAAAATTTGACGGCAAAATGGACGGTGGAGATGGTCACTATTAAGCTTGTCAATTTTTCAAAATTCTAATAAAATCGACAGTATTTCTGTCTATAATATGAGTTTGAGAATTTTACATTGTTACTAAAATCGACAACGTTGTCGTCGATATTATTATATAAAATCGACGCCATTTCTGTCGATATTTGATTCAATATAATCGACAATATTTTCGTCTATAATATGATTAATAAAATCGACACAGTTGCCCTCGATTTAATTATTTAGATACTGACAAATTCTTTGTCTATATTTTATTTTTTGTCTATTTTAATTTTATAAAGTGACAGCTTTACCGTTGATTTTAATAGTTATATGTTTTAATTATTTTTTCTATTTAAAAAATAGTAAACAATTAATGCAAATAAACTTTTAAATATAGAAATAAAATTTATACAGAATATTAGATAACAAGACAAATAAACTTTTAAATATAAAAGTAAAATTTATACTAAATATTAGATAATGAGTTTACAAACTTATCAAAATAATAAATAATCCTCTAACATAAAGACTCAAGACAAGATAAATAACTAAACTTAGACTTATATTCGTTTAAATTGTAATCCACTAATAATACAAATATTCAAAGTAAAGTAATTAAATAACCTACTCATACTCGTATAAATAATCATCCGAGTCATCAAGATTGTCAGAATCATCCTCCCTTTGAGAACTCTGTGGTTGTCCTAGTCGCTGTAGAATAGGGGGCTGGGGCTGGGGCTGGAGCTGTGCTTTTCTAAGAGCTTGAAAAAGTAAAAAGAGGAGGTGGAAGAACACGTGATCCAAAACTACTAGGACCCATGGCGCTCGTATACTCAGTTAAGCTGCTTAATTGATGAATAAACTGATCCATCTGTGAGTTACTGGCGTTGAGATCCTCACGCAAGGATTCAACATTCTGTTGCCATTCTCTTTTCTCCCTTTGGTAGCGGTCTTCAAGCTCTCTATATTCAGCGGCATGTTGTTCAACTTCCCTATTGAGTATTGCGATTCGTTCTCTAAGATCCAAAACATTAGTGCTGGTGGTCGTGGTTGGCCCATCAACTCGAGGTCGCACCATGGAAGAGTCCCTTACCTCACCCATGCCATATACCCTACCTTTTCATTTTCTACCCACTGTCTCAATCTATATGCTTTCCTCTGAGACAGGTGGTAGATCAGTTACACCAGCCTCTATAGCAGCCTACCGCTCTTGCTCAGTGATGAGCGGATAATTTATACGCTTTTTGGCATTATTTTTAGTATGTTTTTAGTAGAATCTAGTTACTTTTAGGGATGTTTTTATTAGTTTTTATGTTAAATTCACATTTCTGGACTTTACTATGAGTTTGTGTGTTTTTCTGTGATTTCAGGTATTTTCTGGCTGAAATTGAGGGACTTGAGCAAAAATCAGATTCAGAGGTTGAAGAAGGACTGCTGATGCTATTGGATTCTGACCTCCCTGCACTCAAAGTGGATTTTCTGGAGCTACAGAACTCAAAATAGCACGCTTCTAATTGCGTTGGAAAGTAGACATCCAGGGCTTTCCAGAAATATATAATAATCTATACTTTGGCCGAGTTTAGACGATGTAAAAGGGCGTTGAACGCCAGTTCTATGCTGCTGTCTGGAGTTAAACGCCAGAAACAAGTCACAAACCAGAGTTGAACGCCAGAAACACGTTACAACCTGGCGTTCAACTCCAGAAAGAGCCTCTGCACGTGTAACATTCAAGCTCAGCCCAAGCACACACCAAGTGGGTCCCGAAAGTGGATTTATGCATCAATTACTTACTTCTGTAAACCCTAGTAACTAGTTTAGTATAAATAGGACCTTTTACTATTGTATTTGACATCCTGGATTGTATTTTTGATCCTGTGATCACGTTTTGGGGGCTGGCCATTCGGCCATGCCTGGACCTTTCACTTATGTATTTTAAAATGGTAGAGTTTCTACACTCCGTAGATTAAGGTGTGGAGCTTTGCTGTTCCTCATGAATTAATGCAAAGTACTACTGTTTTTCTATTCAATTCAACTTATTCCGCTTCTAAGATATTCATTCGCACTTCAACATGAATGTGATGAACGTGACAATCATCATCATTCCCTATGAACGTGTGCCTGACAACCACTTCCGTTCTACTTTAGATTGAATGAGTATCTCTTGGATCTCTTAATCAGAATCTTCGTGGTATAAGCTAGATTGATGGCGGCATTCATGAGAGTCCGGAAAGTCTAAACCTTGTCTGTGGTATTCCGAGTAGGACTCTGGGATTGAATGACTATGATGTACTTCAAACTCGCGAGTGCTAGGCGTAGTGATAGACGCAAAAGGAGGGTGAATCCTATTCCAGTATGATCGAGAACCTCAGATGATTAGCCGTGCTGTGATAGAGCATTTGGACCATTTTCACAAGAGGATAGGATGCAGCCATTGACAAGGGTGATGCCTCCAGACGATTAGCCATGCAGTGACAGCGCATCAGACCATTTTCCAGAGAGGATCAAAAGTAGCCATTGACAATGGTGATGTCCTTACATAAAGCCAACCATGAAAAGGAGTAGAATTGATTGGATGAAGACAGCAGGAAAGCAGAGGTTCAGAGGAACGAAAGCATCTCTATGCACTTATCTGAAATTCTCACCAACAATTTACATAACTATTTCTATCCTTATCTTATTATTTATTTTCGAAAACTCCATAACTATTTTATATCTGCCTGACTGAGATCTACATGGTGACCATAGCTTGCTTCATACCAACAATCTCTGTGGGATCGACCCTTACTCACGTAAGGTTTATTACTTGGACGACCCAGTGCACTTGCTGGTTAGTTGTATCGAAGTTGTGAATGAAAAACACTTTATTAAGACGTGCGTACAGAGTTTTTGACACCGTTGCCTGAGATCACAATTTCGTGCACCAAGTTTTTGGCGCCGTTGCCGGGGATTGTTCGAGTTTGGACAACTGACGGTTCATCTTGTTGCTCAGATTAGGTAATTTTCTTTTTGTTTTATTTTCAAAAATATTTTCAAATTTTTTTTCAAAAATCTTTCAAATATTTCTCCTTTGTTTTCGAAAAAAAATTTTAAATAAAAAAAATGTTTTCAAAAATATATTTTTCTTCAGAATTTTTAAGAATGAATTCTAGTGTTTCATGAAGCATGTTGAAGCCTGGCTGGCTGTAAAGCCATGTCTAGTTCTTCTGGATAGGGAATGTCAGGCGTGTCATGTCTGAGTTACATACTAAAGCTTGGCTGGCTATTAAGCCATGCCTGACCCTTTGATTGGAGCTTTAGACTAAAGAGCATAAGATTCCTGGAATTCATATTAAAAATTTTGGAACCCTTATTTTTCTTTTTCAAAATGATTTTCGAAAAAATTAAAAGAAAATACAAAAAAAATCATAAAATCATAAAAATCAAAAATATTTCATGTTTCTTGTTTGAGTCTTGAGTCAAGTTGAAAGTTTGGTGTCAATTGCATATTCATGTATTTTTCGAAAAATTCATGCATTCATAGTATTCTTCATGATCTTCAAGTTGTTCTTGGTAAGTCTTCTTGTTTGATCTTGATGTTTTCATGTTTTGTGTCTTTTCTTGTTTTTCATATGCATTCTTGCATTCATAGTGTCTATACATGAAAGATTTTCAAGTTTGGTGTCTTGCATGTTTTCTTTGCATAAAATTTTTTTTCAAAAATATGTTCTTGATGTTCATCATGATCTTCAAAGTGTTCTTGGTGTTCATCTTGACATTCATAGCATTCTTGCATGCACTCATTGTTTTGATCCTAACTTTCATGCATTGCATCATTTTTAATATTTTTCTCTCTCATCATAAAAATTCAAAAAAATCAAAAAAATATCTTCTCCTTTTTCTTCTCATAAATTCGAAAATTTGAGTTGACTTTTTCAAAACTTTTTAAAATTTAGTTGTTTCTTATGAGTCAAATCAAATTTTCAATTTAAAAATCTTATCTTTTTCAAAATCTTTTTCAAAAATCAAAATTTTTTTTCTTTTCATTTTTCTTAGTTATTTTCGAAAATTTTAAAAATATTTTTCAAAAATCTTTTTCTTATCTTTATCACATAATTTTCGAAAATAACATCATCAATTAATGTTTTGATTCAAAAATTTCAAGTTTGTTACTTACTTGTTAAGAAAGATTCAAACTTTAAGTTCTAGAATCATATCTTGTGATTTCTTGTGAATCAAGTCATTAATTGTGATTTTAAAAATCAAATCTTTTTCAAAACTAATTTCAATCATATCTTTTCAAAAATATCTTATTATCTTATCTTTTTCAAAATCATATCTTATTCAGAAATTTAATTTTTAAAATATCTTATCTAACTTCTTATCTTCTTATCTTTTCAAAAATTGATTTTCAAAATTTGTTTCAACTAACTAACTAACTTTTTGTTTGTTTCTTATCTTTTTCAAAACTACTTAACTAATTCTCTCTCTCTCTCTCTAATTTTCGAAAATATCTCCCTCTTTTTCAAAAATTCTTTTTAGTTAACTAATTATTTTAATTTTTGATTGTAATTTTTGAAAATTACTAACCTTTTTCAAAAACTATTTTCGAAAATCACTAACTCTTTTTCAAAAATAATTTTCGAAAATTCTCTCCCTCTCTCATCTCCTTCTATTTATTTATTCATCTACTAACACTTCTCTTCATCCCACATCTCTGATTTCCTCTCCCTTGTGTTTCTTTCCTTACATTCCATTCTTCTCTTCTTCTTTTCTTCTACTCACACAGGGACCTTTATACTGTTGTAAAAAGGATCCCTATTATTATTATTTTTCTGTTCCCTCTTTTTCATATGAGCAGGAGCAAGGACAAGAATATTCTTGTTGAAGCAGATCCAGAACCTGAAAGGACTCTGAAGAGGAAACTAAGAGAAGCTAAATTACAACAATCCAACAAGCACCTTTCAGAAATTTTTGAACAAGAAGAGGAGATGGCAGCCGAAAATAATAATAATGCAAGGAGGATGCTTGGTGACTTTACTACACCTAATTCTAATTTACATGGAAGAAGCATCTCCATTCCTGCCATTGGAGCAAACAATTTTGAGCTGAAACCTCAATTAGTTTCTCTGATGTAGCAGAACTGCAAGTTTCATGGACTTCCATCTGAAGATCCTTTTCAGTTCTTAACTGAATTCTTGCAGATATGTGATACTGTTAAGACTAATAGAGTAGATCCTGAAGTCTACAGGCTCATGCTTTTCCCTTTTGCTGTAAGAGACAGAGCTAGAACATGGTTGGACTCTCAACCCAAAGATAGCCTGAACTCTTGGGATAAGCTAGTCAAGGCTTTCTTGGCCAAGTTCTTTCCTCCTCAAAAGCTTAGTAAGCTTAGAGTGGATGTCCAAACCTTCAGACAGAGAGAAGGTGAATCCCTCTATGAAGCTTGGGAGAGATACAAAGGACTGACCAAAAAGTGTCATTCTGACATGCTTTCAGAATGGACCATCCTGGATATATTCTATGATGGTTTGTCTGAGTTATCTAAGATGTCATTGGATACCTCTGCAGGTGGATCCATTCACCTAAAGAAAACGCCTGCAGAAGCTCAAGAACTCATTGACATGGTTGCTAATAACCAGTTCATGTACACTTCTGAGAGGAATCCTGTGAGTAATGGGACACCTCAGAAGAAGGGAGTTCTTGAAATTGATACTCTGAATGCCATATTGGCTCAGAATAAAATATTGACTCAGCAAGTCAATATGATTTCTCAGAGTCTGAATGGAATGCAAGCTGCATCCAACAGTACTCAAGAAGCATCTTCTGAAGAAGAAGCTTATGATCCTGAGAACCCTGCAATAGCAGAGGTAAATTACATGGGTAAACCATATGGAAACACCTATAATCCCTCATGGAGAAATCACCCAAATCTCTTATGGAAGGATCATCAAAAGCCTCAACAAGGCTTTAATAATGGTGGAAGAAATAGGTTTAATAATAGTAAACTTTTTCCATCATCCACTCAGCAACAGACAGAGAATTCTGAACAAAATACTTCTAATTTATCAAACTTAGTCTCTGATCTATCTAAGGCCACTGTGAGTTTCATGAATAAAACAAGATCCTCCATTAGAAATTTAGAAGCACAAGTGGGCCAGCTGAGTAAAAGGATCATTGAATTCCCTCCTAATACTCTCCCAAGCAATACAGAAGAAAATCCAAAAGGAGAGTGCAAGGCCATTGAATTAATCACCATGGCCGAATCTGTAAGGGAAGGAGAGGACGGAATCCCAAGGAGGAAGACCTCCTGGGACGTCCAGTGATCAATAAGGAGTTTCCCTTTGAGGAACCAAAGGAATCTGAGGCTCATCTAGAGATCATAGAGATTCCATTAAACCTCCTTATGCCATTCATGAGCTCTGATGAGTATTCCTCTTCTGAAGAGAATGAGGATGTTACTGAAGAGCAAGTTACCAAGTACCTTGGTGCAATCATGAAGCTGAATGCCAAATTATTTGGTATTGAGACTTGGGAAGATGAACCTCCCTTGTTCACTAATGAACTGAGTGATCTGGATTAACTGACATTGCCTCAGAAGAAACAGGATCCTGGAAAGTTCTTAATACCTTGTACCATAGGCACCATAACCTTTGAGAAGGCTCTATGTGACCTTGGGTCAGGGATAAACCTCATGCCACTCTCTGTAATGGAGAAACTGGGAATCTTTGAGGTACAAGCTGCTAAAATCTCATTAGAGATGACAGACAATTTCAGAAAACAGGCTTATGGACAAGTAGAGGACGTGTTAGTAAAGGTTGAAGGCCTTTACATCCCTGCTGATTTCATAGTCCTAGATACTGGGAAGGATGAGGATGAATCCATCATCCTTGGAAGACCCTTCCTAGCCACAGCAAGAGCTGTGATTGATGTTGACAGAGGTGAACTAGTCCTTCAAATGAATGAGGACTCCCTTGTGTTTACAACTCAAGGTTACCCTTCTGTAAATATGGAGAGGAAGCATAAAAAGCTTCTCTCAAAACAGAGTCAACCAGAGCCCCCACAGTCAAACTCTAAGTTTGGTGTTGGGAGGCCACAACCAAACTCTAAGTTTGGTGTTGAACTCCCATATCCAAACTCTAAGTTTGGTGTTGGGGAGTCTCAACAATGCTCTGAACATCTGTGAGGCTCTATGAGAGCCCACTGTCAAGCTATTGACATTAAAGAAGCGCTTATTGGGAGGCAAACCAATTTTTATTTATCTAATTTTTATTTTCATTATTTTTCATGTTTTATTAGGTTCATGATCATGTGGAGTCACAAAATAAATATAAAAATTAAAAACGGAATCAAAAAATAGCAGAAGAAAAATCACACCCTGGAGGAGAATCTCAGTGGCGTTTAAATGCCAGTAAGGAGCATCTGTCTGGCGTTCAACGCCAGAACAGAGCATGTTTCTAGCACTGAACGCCCAAAATGGGCAGCATCTGGGCGTTTGAACGCCAGAATTGCACCCTGGAGAAGAGCTGGCGCTGAATGCCCAGAACAAGCATGGTTCTGGCGTTGAACGCCAGAAATGGGCAACAAATGGGCGTTCAACGCCCAGAACAAGCACCAATCTGGCGCTGAACGCCCAGAGTTGTGTGCAAGGGCATTTTGCATGCCCAATTTGGTGCAAGGTTGTAAATTCTTGAACACCTCAGGATCTGTGGACCCCACAGGATCACCTCAAGATCTGTGGACCCCACAGGATCCCCACCTACCTCCACTCACTTCTTCTCACCCCTCTTTCACACAATCCCATAAACACTCTTCCCCAAAACTCTTCACCAATCACCTCAATCTCTCTTCCCTATCACCACTTCACCACTCACATCCATCCACTCTTCCCCATAAACCTACCTCATAAACTCCACCTACCTTCAAAATTCAAAATCAATTTCCCACCCAAAACCCACCCTTATGGCCGAACCTTACCCCCCTCCCTTCCCTATATATAGCCCTACATTCTTCCTCATTTTCACACAACACAACCCTCTCTTCCCTTCTTGGCCGAAACACATCCCTCCTCTCCTCCATATTTTCTTCTTCTTCTTCTTCATCTATTCTTTCTTCTCTTGCTCGAGGACGAGAAATATTCTAAGTTTGGTGTGGTAAAAGCATAAGCTTTTTGCTTTTTCATTACCATTGATGGCACCTAAGACCGGAGAATCCTCTAGAAAAGGGAAAGGGAAGGCAAAAACTTCCACCTCCGAGTCATGGGAGATGGAAAGGTTCATCTCCAAAGCCCATCAAGACCACTTCTATGATGTTGTGGCCAAGAAGAAGGTGATCCCTGAGGTCCCTTTCAAACTCAAGAGAAATGAGTATCCGGAGATCCGACATGAAATCCAAAGAAGAGGTTGGGAAGTTCTAACAAAACCCATCCAACAAGTCGGCATCCTAACGGTTCAAGAGTTCTATGCCAATGCATGGATCACTAGGAACCATGATCAAAGTAAGAACCCGAATCCAAAGAATTATCTCACCATGGTTCGGGGAAAATACTTAGATTTTAGTCCAGAAAATGTGAGGTTGGCGTTCAACTTGCCTATGATGGAAGGAGATGCACGCCCCTACACTAGAAGGGTCAACTTTAATCAAAGGTTAGACCAAGTCCTCATGGACATATGTGTGGAAGGAGCTCAATGGAAGATTGACTCTAAAGGCAAGCCGGTTCAACTAAGAAGACTGGACCTCAAGCCTGTAGCTAGAGGATGGTTAGAGTTCATACAACGCTCCATCATCCCCACTAGCAACCAATCCGAAGTTACTGTGGATTGGGCCATCATGATTCATAACATCATGATTGGAGAGGAAGTAGAAGTTCATGAAGTCATCTCCCTTGAACTCTACAAAATAGCCGAAAAGTCCTCCCTCATGGCAAGGCTAGCTTTTCCTCATCTTATTTGCCATCTATATTACTCAGCTGGAGCTTTCATAGAAGGAGACATTATCATTGAGGAAGAGAAGCCCATCACTAAGAAAAGGATGGAGCAAGCAAGAGAGCCCATTCATGGATCTCAAGGGACGCATGAAGCTCATCACCATGAGATCCCGGAGATGCCTCAAATGCATTTTCCTCCACAAAACTATTGGGATCAAATCAACACCTCCCTAGGAGAATTAAGTTCCAACATGGGACAATTAAGGGTGGAACATCAAGAGCACTCCATCATCCTTCATGAAATTAGAGAAGATCAAAAAGCTATGAGAGAGGAGCAACAAAAACAAGGAAGAGACATAGAAGAGCTCAAGGACATCATTGGTTCCTCAAGAAGGAAACGCCACCATCACTAAGGTGGACTCATTCCTTGTTCTTACATTCTCTTTTTTTCGTTTTCTCTATGTTAAGTGCTTATCCATGTTTGTGTCTTATTACATGATCATTAGTATTTAGTAACATTGTCTTAAAGTTATGAATGTCCTATGAATCCATCACCTCTCTTAAATGAAAAATGTTTTAATTCAAAAGAACAAGAAGTACATGAGTTTTGAATTTATCCTTGAACTTAGTTTAATTATATTGATGTGGTGACAATGCTTCTTGTTTTCTGAATGAATGCTTGAACAGTGCATATGTCTTTTGAAGTTGTTGTTTAAGAATGTTAAATATGTTGGCTCTTGAAAGAATGATGACAAGGAGACATGTTATTTGATAATCTGAAAAATCAGAAAAATGATTCTTGAAGCAAGAAAAAGCAGCAAAGAACAAAGCTTGCAGAAAAAAAAATAGACAAAAAAAAAAAGAGAAAAAGCAAGCAGAAAAAGCCAAAAGCTCTTAAAACCAAGAGGCAAGAGCAAAAAGCCAATAACCCTTAAAACCAAAAGGCAAGGGTAAATAAAAAGGATCCCAAGGCTTTGAGCATCAGTGGATAGGAGGGCCTAAAGGAATAAAATCCTGGCCTAAGCGGTTAAACCAAGCTGTCCCTAAACATGTGCTTATGGCGTGTAGGTGTCAAGTGAAAACTTGAGACTGAGCGGTTAAAGTCAAGGTCCAAAGCAAAAAAAGAGTGTGCTTAAGAACCCTGGACACCTCTAATTGGGGACTTTAGCAAAGCTGAGTCACAATCTGAAAAGGTTCACCCAATTATGTGTCTGTGGCATTTATGTATCCGGTGGTAATACTGGAAAACAAAGTGCTTAGGGCCATGGCCAAGACTCATAAAATAGCTGTGTTCAAGAATCATCATACTGAACTAGGAGAGTCAATAACACTATCTGAACTCTGAGTTCCTATAGATGCCAATCATTCTGAACCTTAATGGATAAAGTGAGATGCCAAAACTATTCAAGAGGCACAAAGCTACAAGTCCCGCTCATCTGATTGGAGCTATGTTTCATTGATAGTTTGGAATTTATAGTATATTCTCTTCTTTTTATCCTACTTGATTTTCAGTTGCTTGGGGACAAGCAACAATTTAAGTTTGGTGTTGTGATGAGCGGATAATTTATATGCTTTTTGGCATTGTTTTTAGTATGTTTTTAGTAGAATCTAGTTACTTTTAGGGATGTTTTTATTAGTTTTTATGTTAAATTCACATTTCTGGAATTTACTATGAGTTTGTGTGTTTTTCTGTGATTTCAGGTATTTTCTGGCTGAAATTGACGGACTTGAGCAAAAATCAGATTCAGAGGTTGAAGAAGGACTGCTGATGCTGCTGGATTTTGACCTCCCTGCACTCAATGTGGATTTTCTGGAGCTACAGAACTCAAAATGGCACGCTTCCAATTGCGTTGGAAAGTAGACATCCAGGGCTTTCCAAAAATATATAATAGTCCATACTTTGGCCGAGTTTAGATGATGTAAAAGGGCGTTGAACGCCAGTTCTACGCTGTTGTCTAGAGTTAAACGCCAGAAACAAGTCACAAACCAGAGTTGAACGCCAGAAACACGTTACAACCTGATGTTCAACTCCAGAAAGAGCTTCTGCACGTGTAACATTCAAGCTCAGCCCAATCACACACCAAGTGGGCCCCGGAAGTGGATTTATGCATCAATTACTTACTTCTGTAAACCCTAGTAACTAGTTTAGTATAAATAGGACCTTTTACTATTGTATTTGACATCCTAGATTGTATTTTTGATCCTGTGATCACGTTTTGGGGGCTGGCCATTCTGCCATGCCTGGACCTTTCACTTATGTATTTTCAAACGGTAGAGTGTCTACACTCTATAGATTAAGGTGTGGAGCTCTGCTGTTCCTCATGAGTTAATGCAAAGTACTACTGTTTTTCTATTCAATTCAACTTATTCCGCTTCTAAGATATTCATTCGCACTTCAATATGAATGTGATGAACGTGACAATCATCATCATTCCCTATGAACGCGTGCTTGACAACCACTTCCGTTCTACTTTAGATTGAATGGGTATCTCTTGGATCTCTTAATCAGAATCTTCGTGGTATAAGCTAGATTGATGGCGGCATTCATGAGAGTCCGGAAAGTCTAAACCTTGTCTGTGGTATTCTGAGTAGGACTCTGGGATTGAATGACTGTGACGTACTTCAAACTCGCGAGTGCTGGGCATAGTGACAGACGCAAAAGGAGGGTGAATCCTATTCCAGTATGATCGAGAACCTCAGATGATTAGCCGTGCTGTGATAGAGCATTTGGACCATTTTCACAAGAGGATGGAATGCAGCCATTGACAAGGGTGATGCCTCCAGACGATTAGCCATGCAGTGACAGCGCATCGGACCATTTTCCGGAGAGGATCAAAAGTAGCCATTGACAATGGTGATGTCCTTACATAAAGCCAGCCATGGAAAGGAGTAGAATTGATTGGATGAAGACAGTAGGAAAGCAGAGGTTTAGAGGAACAAAAGCATCTCTATGCGCTTATCTGAAATTCTCACCAATGATTTACATAAGTATTTCTATCCTTATCTTATTATTTATTTTCGAAAACTCCATAACTATTTTATATCTGCCTGACTGAGATCTACAAGGTGACCATAGCTTGCTTCATACCAACAATCTCTGTGGGATCGACCCTTACTCACGTAAGGTTTATTACTTGGACGATCCAGTGCACTTGCTGATTAGTTGTATCGAAATTGTGAATGAAAAACACTTTATTAAGACGTGCGTACAGAGTTTTTGACGTCGTTGCCTGAGATCACAATTTCGTGCACCACTCACTCTGAAACATACGCTCTTGAAATATATCCTACAATGAAGAGAAATGATTGATAAACTACTATAAGTATCAATAATGTAAAAGCAAAGAGGATATGTGAAAAAAATAAGTCCAATATTACAATGAAGGTAAGTTACCTTTGTCTTTCGAGAGTGCTCATCAACCCATTGAGTCCTATCCTCTTTGCGAGTATAAGTGTGCTAAAAAAACTCATCCATACGTGATGGTCTTCCAAGTGAATGATTCTACATAATGTAATCAAATTATCAATAAATATGAGTGTACATAAGTGTCCCAGGTTCAATCATCTCCATAAATTGCTTGACTTTATACTCACTCAATACATCACAGGTTGAAAGAAATTGTAAGCCAACATAATAAAAATATATCAATTATTGATGGTTAATTAAGAAGTTGCCTTTTCCTTTTTTAAATTTCTTGTTTGACTTTTCACTTTAGATACTACATATGTGCATAGGTATAATAATTCACCATTTATGATTACATAATACATACATGGTTTCCATCTTAGTTTTGACATCACCACACATAACAAAGTCATCCCAATTATATGTGAACCTTTTTAATCAATTGAAATAATAAACCATAATTCTCTTATTCAGCAAGTGTTAAAACAAATTTTATAGGAATTATAAACAATCATAAAAAGTGATAATATGTCCATTTAGAGGAATTATGATGGCAACTGATAGTATAAAGTAAAAAAAAAAGTTATATAAACAACTTACCAAGCGTAACCTCACTTCTGGAAATGTGGTGCTTCCTGCAGTGTGAAGGGAGGTATCTCGAGTCGATTTCCTGGCAGCTGTATTTCTCGCCTGTAATTGTCTATAGGCATTCGTGTTCCAACGTCTCATCAATTCACCAAGAACTTCTGGTGGGATCCAATATGGATGGGCACCTTTTTTGCGAATGGCATGGAGCATACCTCGCAAGTGCTTAGCAGCCCTAAACCTCCAAGTTTGATAGATATCATCCTCTTCCATGTCAAAAATGTCAAAGCATTTCTATTTTAAAAAAAGAAATAACATCTTGTTATTATATAATATACTATGATACATAACATTGTAAATTACGTAAAACAAGGTAGATAAAATTTATCCTCCACTCTGTCCACCATATTTTTCGAGTATCATCTTCTGTCTCATCAAAACTCAGCCAAGGCTTGTTGCAGTTTTTCTTAAAAACCTGAGAAATACGCTTCAAGCCAGGCTTAGGTGGGTGCCAACTACATCAAAAACCCAAAAAATGATAAAGACATATTACTTAGTAAAAATAAGACATGCTATTCATAAAATTTAAAGTAAATAACAAACCATTTGGCATCATCATATCTAAGCTTGGGAGCACTTGTACTGGAGTGACCAGTGGCAGCGGAAGTTCCTTGACCCTGAGTATCTTGGGTACCATTAGATGTGGTTTATCTTTCTCCACAAGATCCTGCTCAATTGGGAGCTACAATAGCTGGATCACTCTGTACACCATGTGAGGTAGTGTTAGAAGGTTCATTGGCTTGTTGAGTGCATGATCTTGCCACACTAGGAGTAGGCATCATGTGTATCTGAGACTCCTGACGAAAGAGAGTAGTAGTAGCAATAGGTGCCGGTCTCTCATTGGTTGGAGCAGTCGTGCCTGATGATGACCCAACAAGAGTGTATGGATCTGCATGCAAGTCAAAGGGGTGACCGGTAGAAAGCCTAGGCCTCCCCTTTCGGCCTCGGCCACGGCCACAGCTACGGTTGTGATCTCCGTCTCTACCAACCATATCCTGTACACATTTTATTAGAAGGTAAAACAGAAAATTAAAGAAAATTTATTAAAATGCCATTCTTTAACAATTCATAATATATTCAGATACATACCTTAACTAAACTTGTAAAATGACTATAATTAGGAATCATTATACCATGTGCAAATTGGACGAAAAAACCTCCAAGTTGCAAGGGAGAGGTGAATTAAAGAACTCTTCCAAGCTAGTAGTATAGCTGTATAGGACTAGTAGATACAGTAATATTATTAAAAGACTTGTCAGCTTTCACTCTATGGCTAATTAGATATGCCCTATGCTGTGTTTCCAAATGATCCATCACATTTTGAATGAATCATCAATAGTTTCATAATTAAATATCGTATATCTTCCATATGACAATGCAAATCGGTGCAGAATCAAAATAAAACCTAGCAACTTGGTGCTAGCTACACCATTGTTGGGAACAACGGATCACAATAGAATTGAAGTAACTTGTTCATGAAAGGTAATTTAACAAAAAATACAGTTTTTAACTTTAGAATTGGAGTAAAAACATACTATTTCAACAAAGTCAAGCTTCTAAAATATTACAATAATCCGAAAGAAAAAACAACTATATATATACATCACTGTAGGATGATGACTACATGCATTAAACTAAACAAAAGTGCAAAACCAATTAGAAATAAGAATATCAGATTTAGAATAGAATTGGAGTAAATTGCAGAGGTACTGTATCACAATCTAGTTGTTAAATTCAAAGGTAATTTAACAAAAAATAAAAATAAAAAAGTCAGATTTAGAATTCCCGTGCTCTCATGACACATTTAATAGCAGCCATGTACTTGTCTAAGCGATACAAATGTATTAATTTGAATAAATTTAAGAGTTTTCTAATTTGAATAAACCTCAATCCGAGAATTCTGAACTTTCATCATCATCAATGTAAGCATCATCGTCATCATAGACCTTAATGTCATCCTCATCCTCATTATTTACATTATTAGGAACCTGGAGGTCAGCTACTTGAAGTTGTATCATATCAACATCTCCTGATGTAGATGCTAATGATGGTGGAAACTCGGTTTCTGAAATGATCCTAGCATGTAGAGGCTCATCATTCTGATACACCTCAGTTTCAAACTCATTTTGTGCCTCCTCCATTATTTTTTGTGGTTTACATGTAATCACAACCTTCTAATTAGACTTAAGCGTTGTGGATATGGCATGTAATACACTTGTCTAGCTTTTTGTGCAAGGATGAATGGATCGTAACTCCCATATCTCCTAGTAGATAATACTTCAATTATTTTGTAGTCTTTGTGTCTATGCATTTCCCGAGGCCTGGTAAGGTCATACCACTCATAGTAAAATAAAGTAACTCTAATAAAGTAACTCTCAAACTAACAAGACTTAGATATTCAACAATCAAAATCTCTTTAAAAGTACCGAATCAGTCAGATGCATCATTCCCTCCGTCACCTTTAATATATATGCCTATATTGTCTGTCTTCTTTCCACATGCATGCTCAGGAGTATGAAATCTATACCCGTTAACCTTGAACATACCAACACTTGTTACCCTAGTTTTTGGACCGAATGCTAAACTCAATAGATGAGGACAACTTATGCCATTACTGGGATTTTTTACCTAATATAAAAATATAGTACTTATAAAAACAAGATTTATTTTGACATATAAAAATATAGTCAACAAAAATGTAATAACTTACATGCTCATGGAACCATGATGGAAAGTTGGATAAAGAATTATTGCTTCCATGGATTTGCTCGTATTGACTTCTAAATTTATCGACTTCAGGACAATTCAACAAGATATGTAAGTGAGCGGCTTTCATTTCCAGACTAGTCAACCACCTGTCTTTGTTGGCTCCCCCAAGAACACCCGGTTGATCAAAAATAGAAAGGGTAGCTCATATGAACTTTCATCATCATCATCATTTCAATTCGGCCTTATTTTCTTAGAAAATACATGTGGCTCAAAGTAATAAGAACAATAACTCGGTGTCTCTCTAGCCAGGTATGCTTGACAAATTGAACCCTCTACTCTAGCCTGATTCTTCACTGATCTCTTATACATGCCTATTTCACGCTCAAATGGATACATCCACCTATACTGAGCTGGTCCACAAACACGTGCCTTATATGCCAAGTGAATTGGTAGATGCTCCTTACGTCAAAAAAAGCAGGAGAAAAAATTCTTTCTAACTTGCACAAAATAACAGGAATATTAGCTTTCATTTGTACAAGATCGCTAACCCGAAGAGTAGATGAACAAAGGTCTCTAAAATATTGACTTATTTCAATCAACGGTTTCCACACATGGTCTGACAACTCATTGAAGGCTAATGGAAGCAAACACTCCATAAATACATGACAATCATGAGTTTTCATCCCAAATAATTTTCCTCCCCTGATATCAACACACCTTTGTAAATTTGAAACATATCCATCTTGCATTTTTAACTCTTGTACCCATTTACAAACATTTTTTCGTTGTTGGAGTGTCAAGATATAGTTGCCCTTAGGCTTTGCCTAATGACCTTCGCGTACCTGCACCAAATTCAAATCCGGTCGCCTACAAAGCACAGCCATGTCTAACCTTGCCTTTTCATTGTCCTTCTTTCAGTATCCATAACAGTATTTATTATGTTATAAAAAACATTTTTCTCAATATGTATTAGATCCAAACAATGACGAACCAAATGATCTTTTCAATATGGGAGATCCCAAAATATACTCCTTTTGGTCGAATTGTGTTCCACCCCATATCCGCTCAATCGCACTTGTCCTCCTGTGTCAATTATTTTAGGATATTGTCTAACTCTTTCCCAGACCTGTTCGCTGCTAAGCCTAATAGGAGGTTCTTCATCCTCCTCAACATTCTTCTTAAAACCAACTTTATTACACCTATAAGGATGACCTTCAAGTAAATATTTCCTATGACAGTCAATCCACAAATTTTTTCTGCCATAATCTAACCAAAAGGCCTTGGTATCCTCCATGCATATTGGACACGCTAATCTTCCCCCCGTGCTCTAACCAGACAACATTCCATAAGCAGAAAAATCGTTAATGGTCCACATTAATGCGGCCTTTAACTGAAAATTCCTCTTGTTATGAATGTCATATGTTAGGACGCCTTCATCCCATAACCCTTTAAGTTCATCTATCAATGGTTGAAGATAAACATCAATTTTTTCTTTGGAATTTTTTTCTGGGTATGATGCACGTTAGGAACAAAAAAGGGGTCTTTCATACACATATGAGGTGGAAGGTTATAAGGGGTGACTATAACAAGCCAGCAAGAGTACGGTGTGCTAAAATAAATATTAGGAGAAAATCCATCAGAACAAAGTCCAAGTCTAACATTACGCAGTTCGCTTGCAAAATGAGGATTCTTGGTATTAAAATATTTCCATGCTTCACCATGGGAAGGATGTGTCATCACATCGTCGTTTCTACAATTTTGGTGATGCCACAACATATGAGGGGCAGTACTCATTGATGCATACAACCTTTGTAGCCTTGGAATCGACGGCAAATAATGCATTCTTTTATTTGGAATTTCTTTATTTTTACCCTTCCTAGGCTTAAATCTCTCTTCCCCACAAAATTTACATTGTTTAAGATCTTTGTCCTCTTTGTAATATATCATACAACCATTGACACAACAATCTATCTTAACCTCCCTAAACCCAAGCTGGGAAATAATTTTCTTAGCTTCATAGTAATTAGAAGGAATTTCATTTGGAGTTGTTTGCATTTCTCTAAACAAAGTTGTCCACTGGGCAAAAGATCCTTGGGATTGGTTTCCCTCTGATTTTATACTCAGCATACTACTAGCAAGTGACAATCGTGAATGGATACAATTTTTTTACAAGGGTTTACTAACTGAATCTAAGAGGTCATAAAATCTCTTAGCATCTCGATTTGGTTCCTCCACTGTTGGTTGCATGTACATGTGAAACTCAGGTTGCAAAGCATCAACAACCATCTCATCAGCAACCATTTGATTCTCTGTGGTTATCTCTTCCCCATGCTCTGTCCAAACTCAATAATTAGGTTTAAAATCATGAGTATATAGATCAATCTTAATGTCGATCAACTGTTTAAACCTCCCACATTGACATCTGGTACATAGACACCTAACTAAACCTCCTCTGAGAAATTCATTTGCCCCTTTAACAAAACTGGGCTTAAGACCTCGCCTCTGGTCATACGTTCTATCATACATCCAACTTCGGTTCTGATTTTCCATTATTGATAATTTTAATTTTCTACATATCAAAGCGATAATATTAAAAAAAACCTAAACTCTCATTATTAATGATTTTAATTTCCTATATATCAAAGGGATAATATTTAAAAAAAACCTAAAAACTCCCTTTCAACGAGAAACCACAACAAACAAAAGTCTTATCATGAATATAATTTATACTTTCACCATGAATGGTTTACACAAACAAGTATAGATAAGCAAATAAAGATAAGCATGCATAATATTTTAATGTTAATAACTATGCTAAAAAAAGATAAAACAAAAGAGAAGGGACATACACAAAGTGAGGGAGAATTTCTAAAAAATAATATTAATAAAAAATGACCCCAAATTAACTTAATATGAATTTTTTAAAAATAATATTAATAAAGTATAATTTTTATATTTTTATTTAATTATATATATTGCTATTTAAAGAGTTAATCCCTTACACAATATGGCTGCCGCATGACAAATTTGGTTCCTTTCTTATTATATTGATATATATGCCAGAAGTCAAATAAACATGAAAGACACTTTGCAGTCCATGCTACAAATAGACTTAGGTTATAAGTTTTAAACTGAAAGGATATATATTTCTATCCTCTTTATAACATGAACGCAAGAGGACTTGCCAACGTAGTTTAATTAGAATGTCAAATCTAACATTTTGAGCAAACAAAAGCATAGAATATAAGAAACTAGAAAGCATTATTTTAACCAGTTAACCATTTCATGCTTTTTGAAAGATCAGTGATATCATCATAAAACAACCATAAACTTAATACCTTCAGAATATGGCTGTTGTCGGTTGCAATAGTAAGTGTGACACCACCTTGGAGCACAAAGATTAATCTAATAGAATAAAACATGAAAATGGCAAAAAAAAAGCATATAAAAAATGCATTTAGAGCCAGAAGCAATGTCAGAAAAGTTTGGTGCATTACAGAATAAGGAGTGCCAAAGTTTAAAATTTGAAAGCTGAAATCACAAATTAAAAACCTCTCAACATCATGCGGGGGTAATGCTGATCTAGAATTCTCTGAAAAGGGATAAAACATATAGATAAGAAGCATACAAAAAAAAATCACCGTTGAGGATATAATGGTTAAGTGAAGTTGTGAAGAGAGTGTCAGAAAGCCTTTTATAAAGGGCAATTGCAATCCAATTGCATCACCATTCCTAAAAATAAAAGCCAACAAATGTGTATTATTGTAGAATATTTTTAAAAGTAAGCTAACACAAGAGATTGAACATTTATTTTGTATGCTTTTTACAGATATAACGAAAGAAAAAGAAAGAAAGTGAAGGAATGGCGCCAACCTTGCAAATGGAATCCAGGGAATGAAAGTGGCAGGATTAGAACAGAACTAGAAATGCTGAGATCATAGCCTAGATGTTGCCAGTACATTCAATAGAATGATCCACTCCTCCATTAGTCATTTAAGCAATTATCTGTTGAGCAATATTAACATCTTAATCTTTCGTCCCTGAAAATATAAATAATTATGCAGAAAAACTTAGAATGAACCTCTTGTATAGGTTTGTTATGATATTTTGGGTTCACAAATTTATTAACCCCAAACTTCTTAGCTGCCAACAATAGCAAATGAGAAAATACCATCAATAAGTAAATACAATTTGTAGATTAGAAATTTTCTCACAATAATATAGGCAGAGAATATTAATCAAGATTCAAGAGCACTTAAATATATAAAGATGAATCTAAAATCTGAAAACTTCAATTCAATAGCAAAGTCAATACATTAAAATTGAACAATAGTGGAAAAACATGTGAGTTGAAGGTTAGCTACTACTCTTAATTTGTTGAATGCAATTCATAAGTAATTCACTTTACAACATTATGGTAAATTAACAAGGAAAACAACGTCAATTCAATTAAAAATAACAAAAAAAAAAGGCTAAACACAAAGTGGAATAAATATAAGGGATTTGGTGTCTTGTAGCTTTTCGAAACAAAGAACTTTAATTATAAAATCAGTAGTCATAAAGCACTTCACTTTCAAGCCAATATTCCTAGAAGAATCCACACATGACCGAGAAAAATAAACAAGCTGCCTGTTCCGAGGGTTACCTGAAACTGTAGGTCGATCTCGGATGAGATCTTCTGTACTGGTTGGAGCTAACGTGTCCGGCTTGTGGGTGGTGGCCGGAGTTGTCGTGTCCGACTTGTTGGACTGGCAATGCTGCTGATCCTTTGTCACCGGAGGGTGGTGGTACCTGCAAGGGACTCCGATGCTTAAGTTAGCAAGGGTATTAAGCAGGTATTTGTGTAGAATTAGAGTATGAGTTATACCTGGGTGCTCCAGCGTATTTATAATGTTTGTAGAGTGATCTTTCTGGGGATAAGATAGTTATCTTATTTTATCTTTGAGTGAAGTCATCTTTATCTTTAAGGGAACCGCCCTTATCCTTCTAGGCTTGGGCTGCCTTTGGATATGGGTCGCGTTCCTTTACTTGGGCCTGATTTGGAGCTCTATTGTCAATTTGGCCGACCTCTTTGAGAAGAGATCGGGGATTCCAGACTTGAACAGGTCGGTCGCTTTGTCTTCAAGCAGCCCGGGTCGTACAGCTAGACCCAGGGTATGAACAGTGCCCCTGCTCGAGCTCGGTCTTACTTTTGAGGTCAAATTTTTGGAACTTCGATCTCTTTTGGGGAAGTCGAACTCGAGCATTCTTTCGTTGGGTCTGTTTGTAGAACTTCATTTAAGTAGCTTTAAATGCGGAACGTTTCTCCTTGTAGCGCGCGTTTTTGTACTTCCTTAGGAACATGAGAAGGTTTTAAATGCCCATTAACCTCCCCTTTCTCCGTTTCCTTTGCTTCCCACTTCTTTACTTCTTTTCAAAATTTTTCAAAGAGTTTCTCTTCTCCGTCTCTCCTCTTCTTGCTTCACCGTAACTTTTATTGCGTTCTATCTTCTGCTTTTGAAGAGGCGATCGATGGTGTTTGCTTCTTTTCAATCTCTGATCATTTCTTCCCTATTGCAGGTTGGTCTTCTCTCTTTCTTTTTTCTCTTCATTTTTATGCTTGGATATTTATAATCCTTTTGATTTTTGTTTGGGAAAAGCTAGAAAGTTTGAATCTTTCTTTGCTTGCTGCGTCTGATTTGCTTCTGCTCTGTGTGCTGTTTTTAGGGTTTCTTTAATTTTGTAGAACCTTTCCTTGTTTGTTGGTATTTGATGCGTTTTTAGAGTTTTGAATGCTGTATACTGTTTCTGATTGTATCTTCTTGATTTCTTCCTTTGAAATAATGAACTGTTTGATTCTGAGAAAAGGTTGCGCCCTTGATGATTGTCCCTTTGCATGCTTTGATGTTTGATTTTTCTGATAGGCTATAAAAGGTAATAACTTTGATAGATTTTTGTGTTTTTTGTGGAATGTTGCTATCGAAGGAGGGTTGCTTCCTTGTTTTGATGGATGTAGGTCTTATATTTTTCCTGAAACCTTACTTTGTTACTGCCTCCAAAGAATGCCCCAGGTCTTCGGTGTGAGTCCTGGGACCTCCTTTTGCCGTTGTCTGTTTGTCCGAGTTGTATCCATATTTGTCTGAGCTGCTTTGGTTAGTAACCCATTTTATTTTTCTTACTGTAGGACTAGTTGACCCATGTCGTCTCGCAAAAATATTGTTGAGACCTCTTCCAAAGTCCCTGAGGGCATGTCAGACTGGCTGGACTCCCTCGTGTTGATGTGTGTCTCTATGGTAAATGCTGAGTATTGTGTAGAGCTGAGGAAACATCACAGGATTTGTAGTAGTCGGGCCCAGGAGAAAGATTATGAGCTTGTGGCGCCTGATTCCGATGAGAGGGTTTATTTTCTGACCTCAGTCTAGGGGAGCGTCCCTTCTTTTATGCCTATGACTACTTTTTCAGCCAGCTGAACATTACTTTTCCTTTTACTCCTTTTGAGACCAATTTGATGTGGTCGTGCAATGTATCTCCATCCCAGCTTCACCCGAATTCGTGGGACTTTCTTAAGATTTTTCAATTACTGTGTCAAGAGTTGGATGTTAAACCATCTCAAACCCTTTTTCTTTACCTCTTTGTTTTGACTAAGCCCGGGGTGGCTAAGAAGAAGGCTGCTTGGGTATCTTTCCATGCTGCCCAGGAAAAGAAAGTTTTTTCAATGTATGATAAATCTTTTCGTGATTTCAAGAACTATTTCTTCAAGGTCTGAGCTGTTGAAGGAGCCCGGCTTTTCTTTTTGGATGAGAATGGCGAGCCCAGCTGTCCTTTAGAATGACAAAAGAATGTAGTGGTGTCTAGGTATACTTGGGAGATGTTGAGCAAGTCTTTGTGACTGTGCTGAAAGAGAACTGGGGGCAGCCTCCCCATCTTGATACAAAGAAATTCCTAGGAAATCCCTCTCTTCTCCGAGCTGAGCTGGGTAGTGGTCGATTTTTTTAGTATTTGTTGTGCTTGTTTATTTTTGTCGAGTTTACTCCTTTTCTTTCCGATTTATAACTCGGTTTCTTGCTGTATGTTATTTCAGAGATGATTAAAAACAACGACTTCATGAGGGCCTTTAAGAAGGCGAGAAAGGCTACAGCTGTCCAGAACATCTCGGCCAAGGCGGCTGGGGAAAGGTCTTCTCATGTTCCTCCAAAACAGCCGATATCGAGCTCTTCTGGGCCGAGGAAGATAATTCCTACTCCTCGGGTCCACTTGATTGATCCTCCCCAGGCTTTAGCTGCTACCTCTTCTCCTACTGTCGCTCCTCCTCCAAAAAGACAGAGGACTGTCGAGCCTTTCAATTTGGACGCCCCCGACTTTGATGCTGTCAGATTTGTTGATCAACAAATTGCTCCTTATGGTGTTGTTCCTACTGACGATGTATCCATTCTTCGTCATTTGGACTTTACACTCGGAGCAGTATAAAAATGGCACACATGGGGGCAGCGTTATTTCAGACTGCCCAGGATGTTCCAGTTCACGCGACAAAGAATTTTATGCAGGAGGCTAAGTCTGAATATGACAAAATCAAGGGGTTGAAGGAGGAGCTCGAGGTGAAGGTGGCAAAGTTGGAGAAAGAGTTGGATGGTGAGAAGACTCGGGCTACTGCTGCGGCGGCTTCTGCGAACTTGGCCGAGGAGATGGCGCATAAGCATAAGGAGAGCTATGTCCTGGTCTATGGTGAGATGATAGAGCTCAGGGAGAGGTTGAAATCTGCTCAGGCTGACTATACTGAGCTCCAGGGTCATCTTGTAGGTAGCGTGAATGCTGCTTATGAGAATTTGAAAGCTCAAGTTCAAGTTCTTGCGCCCGAGCTCGACCTTACCCTGTTCAGCTTGGACAACACTGTAGTGGATGGTAAGATTATCCCTGATGGCTCGGATGATGATGATGTAGATGTGGACCCTCCTCCTGCGCCATCTGCCAAAGCATCTGTTGCCCCGCCTTCATCAACTCCAGCAGCTGAGGTCGGCCAGTCCGTGTCTGACCTTGATGTCCAGATCTTGAACCGGGATGATGGGGCGGTAGATGCGGTACACCTTCAGACTCGTCCTCCGTCACCCCGAGATACTGCTATGGGGGAATCTTTGGATCCTTTATAATTTTTCTTTGATGTATTGTGTATGGCCCGGTCTGTGGGCTTTTAAACTCTTATTCCTGTGACTTGTGTTCTTGTTTGACTTGGATATTTTGGTTGCTTTTCTATAGCAACTTTATTTTTAGAAAAACAAAGTAGTTTCTTAGGCTCTTTGGGGTCGACTTCAAGCGGCCTCTTGACTCTACTATTATAACAACCTTGTTTCTTTTGTGATATGTAGGGGTGTTCATGGTTTGGTTAATCCAAAAACCAAACCAGTTTTTTGGTTAACCAAAAATATAGTATTGGTTAATTAACCAAATTGGTTTTACATGATGAAACCGGTTATTAACCGGTTAGTGAAATTCAAAACCGGTTTTTAACCGGTTATTAAAATAAAAACCGGTTTTTGTACTAAAAAACCAGTTTTTATACTAAAAAATTGGTTTTTATACCATAAAAATGATTTTTACATGTAAAAATAGATTTTTACATATAAAACCCAAATTTTTACACAAAAAACCAGTTTTGTACCAAAAAACCGGTTTTTATACTAAAAAATTGGTTTCTATACCATAAAATTAGTTTTTACATGTAAAAATAGATTTTTACACAAAATTAATATTTTTACATACAAAAACCCAAAATTTTAAGCTTTTTTTTAATTGAATTTTTTTAATCTAATTTTTTTCTTTCTAAATGATACGAGTAAAATTTGTAAATAATGAAGTCCCTTCCATTGCTTTCGTTCCTTTTTCTTTCTTATCTCTTTTCAGTATTTTCTATAAATAATTTTTTCTAATATAAATAATTTTCTTTCTAAATGATATGAGTAACTTTTTCTTATTTCCTTCTTTCCATCTCTCTCCTTTTCTCTCTTCCTCCTCTTCTCTCTTCCTTCTATCTCTCTCCCTCTCTCTTTCTCCCCCTCCCCTTTCTTTCTCTCTATCCTTCTCTCCCTCTCTCTCCCCATGCTCTCTCTCCCCCTCCCTCTTTCTCTCTCCCCTCCTCTCCCTCTCCCCTCCTCTCTTTTTTCTCTCTCCTTCTCTTTTTCTGTCTCTCTCTCCTTCTCTCTCCCCCTCTCTCTTTCTCTTTTTTTGTCCTCTTTCTCTCTCTTCTTCTCTCTCTCCTATCCTTCTTCTCTTTTCTTATCTCTATTCTTTTTTTCTTTCTCCTCCTCTATCTTCGCCTCATCTCTCTCTTCTCTCTCGTTTTAGAGAGAAGAGGAGAAAAGAGATAGAAGAGGGATAGAGATTGAGAGAAGGTTGAGAGAAAAAGAGAAAAGAGAGAGTAAGAAAAGAAAGAGGAGAAGGAGAGAAAAGGAAGAGAGGAAGAGGAGGAGAGAGAGAAAGAAGAAAAGGAAGAAGAGATGAGCGAGAGAGAGAAAGAGAGAAAAGAGAAAAAAGAGAGAGAGAAAGAGAGGGGAGGTAAAGGAGAGAGAGGAAGGAGAGAGAGAGAGAGAGAGAGAGAGAGAGAGAGAGAAGGGAAAAGAGAAGAGAAAGGAGAGAGACATGGGAGAGAGAAGGAGAGGAGAGGAGAGAGAGAGATAGGAGGGGAGGGAGAGGAGGAGGAGAGATAGAAAAAGGGGAGAGATGATTAGAGAGAGGAAGGGGAGGAGAGAGAGGAAGAGAGAGAACGGAGGGGGAGAAAGAGGGCAAGGAAAGAGAGAGAGAGAGAGAGAGACAGAGAGAGAGAGACAGAGAGAGAGAGAGGAAGTGAGAGAGCGGAGAGAAGGAGAGAGAGATAGAGAGAGAAGGAGAGAAAGAGAGAGGGAGAGAGAAAGAGGGAAGGGGAGAGAGAGGGAGAGAAGGATAGAGAGACAAGGGAGAGAGAAAGAAAGACGAGGTGGAGAGAGAGAGAGAGAGAGGGGGAGGGGAGAGAGAGGAGGAAGAGGGGAGAGAGAGAGAGAGAAAGAGAGGAAGAAAGAGAAAGATAGAGATAGGGGAGAGAGAGAGAGAGAGAGAGAGAGAGAGGAGGGGGAGAAAGAGGGAGAGAGAGAGAAGCAGAGAAAGGGAAAGAAGAGAGGAGATAAAGAGAAAAATGAGTGAGAGAGAGAAGGGGGAGAGAGAGAGGGGGAAGAAAAGGGGAGAGAGAGGGAGAAGGGAGAGAAATAGGGGGAAAAGAAGAGAGAGAAGGGGACTGAGAATAGAGAGAGAGACAGAGGATGGGAAGAGAGAAAAGGAGAGGAGGAGAAAGAGGAAAATGAGAGAGAGAGAGGAGGGAGAGTAGGGAAAAAGAGAGATAGAGAGAGAGAGAGAGGGGGGAAGGGAAGAGGGAGGGAGAGAGAAAGGGAGAGGAAGGGAAAGAGAGAGAGAGAGAGAGATAGTATGTAATTTAGTTTTGAAATTAGATTTTGATTTTAATTTGGTTTTGGTTTTGGTTAACCGGTTAAAAATCGGTTTTTTTAATTTGGTTTTGGTTAACCAATTCTAAAAAATAATGTTATGGTTTTTAAAATTATTTTATTAAACTGGTTAACCAAAATGTGGTTATGGTTTTTTAACCGGTTAACCACATTTTGGTTTTTTTATGAACACCCCTAGTGATATGCTTATCTGCATCTTTTTCTGAAATCTTGAGAGTGTTGGAATCTTGCTGTCTGACCTCTTTTGATTGCCTTTGTGCTTTATTTCCTGCTTTAGTTGAAGCTAGCTTTGTTCAACTAGTCTTCTTCGCATTCTTTGATACAGTACTTGTAGATTGATTTTATTGAGGTCATGGCTTTCCGGGTCCGACTTGGGTCCCTTATAGCGCATGCCTTCTGTCGGCCGACTTCTTCATCTCGGTCTGTTCGAAGTTATTTCTAGTAATCCATTTTTTTGGACCTTGTTAGGTCTCTTTTTATGGATTACTTATTTATAACTTTTTGTAGCTTTGTCGGGCCGACTTCGTCATGTCGGTCCCTTCTAAGTTATTTTTGGTAATCCATATTATTTGGACCTTGGTTAGGTCTCTTTTATAGATTACTTTTTATAACTTTTGTGGTTTTGTTGGGCCAACTTCACCATGTCGGTCCCTTCTAAGTTATTTCTAGTAATCCTCTTTTTTAGGGCTGGCCATGCCTCTTTCTAGGAATTTACTTTTTATAACTGTTGTTGTTGTAGTCGACTAGTCCGACTTCTTTATGTCGGTCCATCTTTAAGTTATTTCTAGCAATACATTTTTGTTGAGGCCTCATCAGGTCTCTTCATATGGATTACTTTTTGATAACTTCTTGCATTATTCTGTTTTTGTCGCTTTTCATCTTGCTGATTTTGTAGAAATTGAGTTTGATCCTCGCTTAGTCGACCTTTGATGAATTCGGTTTTCATCTTCGTTGATCTTTAACGTGATCGAGTAGTGAATTTGTTTTCACTTTTTGCCGATCTGTAGCTTTATAATCGGGCGATGAATTTTTTGCATTTCAGATCAATGCGTCTTGATAAAGAGGATTTGTAGAAAATCTGAAAAAACTTTATTCAAAATAGAAAATATGCAAATATATACATGTGGGTGCTTTACCCCTCTAAGTCAGGTAGTTCATGGATCTTGGCTTGGTGCCTCGTTAAAGAACCTTTTCAGGAAAAAGAGTGCGCCTTATCCTAAGATCTTTATTACCTCCTAACTATAATACCTTCTTAGGTTGCAGGCGTACCATGACCTTGGTAGCTCTCGTCCCTCGAGTTCGGACAGCCTGTAGTAGCCATTTCCGAGTACTTCTATGACTCGGTAGGGTCCCTTCCAGTTTGCCGCGAGTTTTCCCTCTCCAGGTCGACTTGTTCCGATATCATTTCGGATTAGGATGAGGTTGCTCTCAGCAAACTTCTCTAAATTACCTTTTGATTGTATCTTGAGGCCATTCGGCATTTTAGAGCCTCTTCCCTGATCTGAGCTCTTTCCCGTATTTCGAAAATTAAGTCAAGCTCTTCTTTTTGGAGTTGGGAATTGGCCTCTTCATTGTAGAAGATCGTTCTGGGGGACCCTTCTTCGACTTCTACTCGGATCATTGTCTCCAATCCGTAGGCTAGTCGGAAGGGTGACTCTCTTATCGTGGAGTGCAGAGTTGTCCGATATGCCTATAGGACTTGTGGAAGCTCTTCGGCCCAGGCTCCCTTTGCATCCTGTAGTCCCTATTTTAGCCCGGCTAATATAACTTTATTGACGGCTTCTGCCTGTCCATTAGCCTGGGGGTGTTCTACGGACGTGAATTGGTAATTTATTTTCAAGTCGGCCACCAATTTTCTGAAGCCTGCGTCTGTGAATTGAGTACCATTGTCTGTGGTAATAGAGTATGGAACCCCAAACCTTGTGACAATGTTTCTATATAGGAATTTTCGACTTCTTTGAGCCGTGGCGTTAGCTAAGGTTCTGCCTCAATCCATTTTGTAAAATAGTCTATCCCGACGATGAGGAACTTGACCTGTCCTGATCCTTGAGGGAAGGGCCCAAGGAGGTCGAATCGCCATTTTGCAAATGGCCAGGGTGAGGTTACGCTGATGAGTTCCTCTGGTGGGGCGATGTGAAAATTAGCATATTTCTGACATGGTGGACATGTCTTTACGAATTCTGTTGTTACTTTTTGTAAAGTTGGCCAATAGAATTCGGTTCGGAGTACTTTTTTTGTGAGAGCTTGTGCTCTAAGATGGTTGCCACAGATGCCACTATGTATTTCTTCTAAAACTTCCTTAGTGTTGGAAGTCTGCACACATTTTAACAGTGGTGTTGAAATCCCTCTTTTGTATAGAGTGTTGTTTATGATGGTGTAGTATTGTGCCTCCCGTTTTAACCTCTTTGTCTCCTTCTTATCTGTGGGGAGTGTTTCTGTTTTGAGGTAGTTAATTATAGGAGTCATCCATCCTTGATCCAGACTTGTTATAGTTAGGACCTTTTCTTGTTCAGAGATTGACGGGGTCTGTAGTATCTCCTGGATGAGGCTTCTATTGTTGCCTCCCGGTTTGGTGCTGGCTAGTTTTGAGAGTGCATCAGCTCGAGCATTCTATTCTCGAGGTATATGGCGGACCTCATATTCCTCGAGTTGTCCGAGCTGTTCTCTAGTTTTGTCCAAGTACTTCTTCATGGTGGTGTCTTTGGCTTGGTAGCTCTCTGTTATTTGTGAGGTGACTACTTGTGAATCGCTGAAGATGATAAGTTTTTGGGCTCCGACCTCTTTAGCCAGCTTCAAACCAGCTAGTAATGCCTCATATTCGGCTTGGTTGTTTGAAGCAGGGAACCCGAATTTGAGGGACAATTCGATTTGGGTTCCCTGGTTGCTTTCTATTATCACACCTGCGCCACTTTCGGTTTTGTTCGAGGAGCCGTCTACGTAGAGATTCCATTCTGTGGGATTTCCGGGGTGTCAGTAAACTCTACAAGGAAGTCGGCCAGGTACTGTGATTTGATGGCTACGGATAACTCGACTGCCCATTGTAAGATTCTTCCTGCTAAATCGGTTTTCTGCAAAATGCCTTTTATGGGCTGGTTGGTCCGAACCTTGATGATGTGAGCTTGGAAATATGGGCGAAGTCGTTGAGACATTAGTATGAGAGCATAGGCAAATTTTTCTATTTTTTGGTAGTTCAGTTCGGACCCTTGTAGTGCCTTGCTGATGAAGTATATAGGTTGTTGTCCACTTTCGTCCTCTCTGACCAGTGTTGAGGCTACTGCTCGATTTCCTACTGCGAGGTACAATACAAGTGGTTCTCCTTCCCGTGGCCGAGTTAGAATAGGTGGTTGTCCCAGGAACCTTTTAAAATTCTGGAAAGCTTGTTCGCACTCCGTTGTCCATTCAAACTTCTTTCCTTTCCTTAGAGTGGCGTAGAAGGGGAGAAATCTTATTACTGATCCGGCTAGAAATCTAGACAAGGCTGCCAATCTTCCATTGAGTTGTTGTACTTCTTTGACACAGTTCAGACTTTTCATATCGAGTATAGCCTGGATTTACCTCGATTCCTCTTTGTGTGAGCATGAAACCTAAGAATTTCCCAGCTTCTACTGCGAAGGTGCATTTTGCAGGGTTAAGTCGCATGCCATGCCTTCTTATGGTGTCAAATACTTGGGTAAGGTCAGACAGTAATGACTCCTCACTTTGTGTCTTTACTAACATGTCGTCCACGTATACTTCCATGACTTTCCCGATGTGGTCTGCGAAGACTTTATTCATTAATCTTTGATAAGTGGCTCCTGCGTTTTTGAGTCCGAATGGCATGACGATGTAGCAGTAGATTGCTTTTGGGGTTAAGAATGAGGTTTTTTCTTGATCAGGCGGGTACATCGATATCTGATTATATCCCGAATAGGCGTCCATAAACGAGAGGTATTTGTATCCTGAAGAGGCATCCACCAGAGCGTCGATACTTGGGAGTGGATAAGGATCTTTTGGGCAAGCTTTGTTGAGATCGGTGTAATCAGTGCACATCCGCCACTTCCCATTTGATTTTTTCACCAAGACGACATTGGCTAGCCATAGTGGGTACTTGACTTCTCTTGTGAATCCTGCCTTAGTAGAGCTTATACCTGTTCTTCCACAGCTTGGGATCGTTCTGGTCCGAGCTTTCTACGTCGCCACTGTATTGGCCGAGATCCTGGGTAAACTGCCAACTTGTGGCACATTAACTTGGGGTCTATGCCCGGCATGTCTGCGGCCTTCCATGCAAAGAGGTCGACATTGTCTCTTAAGAACTGTATGAGGGACTCCTTTACGTCTCCTTTTAGGATTGTGCCAATATTGGTTGTTTTATCTGGAGTGTCTCCGATTTGAACTTTTTCTGTCTCGCCTTCAGGTTGTGGACGAAGTTCTTCCCGCCCTCGAACTCTCCCGAGTTCAATGGTGTGGATTTCTTCTCCTTTGCCTCTGAGGTTCAGACTTTGTTGTAACAGCGGCGCGCTGTCTTCTGGTCTGCTCTTACCATAGCGATCCCTTCTGTAGTTGGGAACTTCATGCACAGATGTGGAGTCAAGACTACTGCACCGAGCTGATTCAGCGTTGTCCGACCTATCAGGGCATTGTAGGCTGTACTCACGTCGACCATGATGTAGTCTATGTTGAGTGTCTTTGACTAGTTTCCTTTTCCAAAGGTTGTGTGCAGTGAGATGTATCCAAGTGGTTGGATTGGGGTGTCTCCTAGCCCGAATAGGCTGTTCGGATATGCTCTGAGTTCTTTTTCCTGTAGGCCGAGTTTGTCGAAGGTGGTTTTGACCAGTATGTCAGCCGAGCTTCCCTGGTCTACCAATGTGCGGTGGAGATTAGCGTTGGCTAATATGATAGTGATGACATGGGATCGTCATGTCCCGAGATGACGCCAGCTGCGTCCTCTTTGGTGAAGGTGATAGTGGGGAGGTCGGGGGCTCCTTCTCCTCCCTCGACATGATATACTTCTTTCAGATGTCTTTTGCGAGATGATTTGGAGATTCCTCCTCCCGCAAATCCTCCGTGTATCATGTGGACATGTCTCTCCGGGGTACGAGGTGGTCGTTCAGTTCGTCCGACCTCTTCGTCCCTTCTTCTTTTTCTTGGCTCATCTATTTTGTTGGCTAAGTACCGATCTAGTCTCCCCTCTCTTACCAATTTTTCTATGACATTTTTCAAATCGAAGCACTCGTTGGTGGGATGTCCATAGATTCGATGGTATTCACAGTATTCTGTCTGATTTCCTCCTCCTTTCTTGCTTTTGAGTGGACGAGGTGGAGGTATTTTTTTAGTATGGCATACTTCTCGATAGATATCTACAAGAGACACCCGAAGAGGGGTGTAATTGTGGTATTTCTTGATCTTTTCTCCATGCTGATCTTCTTTTTTCTTAGACTGTTTATCTTTATCTCGGGAGGAGTAGGAGAGTCCGGACTTTGAGGTCTCTCCTAGTCGAGAGTTTTTCTCCATGTTGATGTATTTCTCTGCTCGTTCTTGCACTTCATTTAAAGATGTAGGATGTTTTTTCGATATGGAGTGATTAAAAGGTCCCTCTCGTAAGCCATTGATGAGACCCATAATGGCTGCTTCTGTTGGCAGACTTTGTATGTCCAGACATACTTTGTTAAATCTTTCCATGTAGCTGCGAAGGCTTTTTCGATCTCCTTGGTTGATCCCTAATAGGCTTGGGGCGTGTTTAGTTTTGTCCTTCAAGATGGAGAATCTGGCTAGAAACTTCTTGGCTAAGTCGTCAAAGCTTGAGATGGACCTAGGGGGCAGATTGTCGAACCACTTAATTGTTGTCTTCGTCAAGGTAGTCGGGAAGGCTTTGCATCGAATTGCATCTGAGGCGTCGGTGAGATACATTCTACTTCTAAAATTACTGAGATGATGGCTGGGATCTGATGTGCCATCGTACGGAGTCATGTTGGGGGGTTTGAAGTCTTTTGGGATTTTGGCCTTCATGATCTCTTTGGTGAATGGGTCTTGATCCTTGCGGGGGCTATCTTCGTGGCTGGATTGAGTAGTTTTAACCTTGAGATCGGCTTCAAGCTTTAGGAGCTTGTCTTCTAATTCTCGGCGTCGCCTAGCTTCCTTTCGTAGGTCTCTCTCGGCTTTCCGTTGATATTCGACCTCTTTTTCGAGTTGTTTTAGGCGATTTGAAGTGCCTCCATGACTCCCGTGCTTGGTGAATTCTTGTCTTTGTTAGGTTGAGAATTATCGTCTAGTGTGACATCCACGTTCTTATGTGGCATTCTATTATCCAGATCCGAATTGTGGTCATTGTCAAAGTTGTCCGCCATGATGATGGGATGACTTCCAGAGTCCCCGGCAACGGCGCCAATGTTCCGAAGGTTACCTGAAATTGTAGGTCGATCTCGGACGAGATCTTCTGTACTGGTTGGAGCTGACATGTCTGGCTTGTGGGTGGTGGCCGGAGCTGTCGTGTCCTACTTGTTGGACTGGCAATGCTGCTGATCCTTTGTCACCGGAGGGTGGTGGTACCTACAAGAGACTCTGATGCTTAAGTTAGCAAGGGTATTAAGCAGGTATTTGTGTAGAATTAGAGTATGAGTTATACCTGGGTGCTTCAGCGTATTTATAATGTTTGTAGAGTGATCTTTCTGGGGATAAGATAGTTATCTTATCTTATCTTTGAGTGAAGTCATCTTTATCTTTAAGGGAACCGCCCTTATCCTTCTAGGCTTGGGCTGCCTTTGGATATGGGTCGCGTTCCTTTACTTGGGCCTGATTTGGGCATCTATTGTTGATTTAGCCGACCTTTTTGAGAAGAGATCGGGGATTCCAGACTTGAATAGGTCGGTCACTTTGTCTTCAAGCAGCCCGGGTCGTACAGCTCGACCCAGGGTATGAACACTTGCAATTTTGCATAATCTGAATTCACAGCAGCGTAAGATTTTGGAAGAAAATACCTAAACCTAACACCTAATAAATCTAAAGAGTGATGAGCTATCCTAAACGAATCTAACACAACAGGAGAAGCAAATTAGCATGAAGCAGAAGCTGAAAACAAGAGAAAATCGAGGGAAATGGGGGAATTCAGGGTTTGGGGGATACCTGAAGAGCATAGGGGTCATCGGCGTGGAGAGGATCAAGGGGAATTTAGGAATTTCTAAATGAAGCTGAAGTTGGCTTTGAAAAGAGTTTAGTAACAATCAGAAAACGATACCTAGTTCTTGTGAGCTCGATTGAGAGAGAGCGGAAAAGGACCAAAGTAGGAGGAGCGACGGCGGCAATAGAGAAAAGGAGCGACGACGGTACATTAGCAACGGAGTGACAGCCGGCGCGAGGAAGAGGAGCAACAGTAGCGGTGCGAGCAAATGGAGTGACGGTGGCGCAACCGTGACGCCGGCAGCTGAGAATGAGGGTTGGTGAGAAAATTAACAATATTGTTTTTGATACGCTCGAATGCAGAAAAGAAAAAGATAAAATTGTGTTTTTGAACTTGGAGTGGGAAGTGGGCGCGGGGTTGGTGTTTTTAGCAATTAAAATCGACGGTATGTTTGTCGATTTTAATTTGAAAAAAAGCAACGCCTTTAGCATCTATTTTATACATTAAATCCACACCATTTATTTGATTTTAGAAAGCAACTTGGACCGTTCAAATTTATCGATGGAATGGTTAGTCGATAGTTTAAATACAAAAATAAACGCCATGTCCGTCGATTTTAAAATAAAAGTATTTTCAACCCCAATTCGATGACGATAGTTAAAAGAGATTTAATGCATCATAAAAAATCGATGATCAAGTTGTCGATTTTATTATTTTATTTTTAATTATCTTTTTTTTAAATATCGATAGCAAGCCGTCGAAAAATATTGACGGAAGAGATAACCGTCGATTTTTTGCGTCGTTAAATACGCTTTTTTTGTAGTGATTGATAGAAAAAAAAGTAAACTTTTTTAATCATAACAATTAAATGTAAAACTATAATTTATTGTTTTTGGTAAATAGAGATTAAAATATAAAATTATATTTGTGTTTACAAAGAAAAATAGCTAAACAAAAATTTGCGGTGTTCAAAAAAATTAAACATATTTTCTGTGATTCAAATGATAAACTAAACACACTCATAATGATATACTACGAATGTGCGTGCTTTCCAGGTATGTTCTGATCTTTTTTCATCCTAGTTTTCAATTTTTTTTTTTCTTTTTTGCATTTGTATTTGTGGTTTATTTTTTTAAAAAATTTATTTTTATTTATTTTGTAAATCATATTTGTTGAGAAATTATAGTAAATTATATATATATTATTTTTATTCAAAATTCACGTTTAGTTGTACATGCATATTATGTTTATGGGCAAGTATAGTGGAAACATATGAGACACAAAAGAAAAAATATGTTTATTATTATTTTTAAATTTGTGTTTAATAATTATACATCAGATAAAGTATTATTTTAATTTTTAATATTTAGATCAAGTTTTAATTTGGTACTTAATGTTTTATATATCTTATTTCAGTTTCAAAAACTTTTATAATGTTTTATTTTAGCCTTAAGAAATTTTAAATGTGTTTAATATTGTCTCATAATTAAATTTGACACAAACAATTAGCAATTGAAGAGTCAATAATATCTAATTTTGGTACATAAATAAAATCGATCTACCAACAATTATTAACATAGAATTTTTTTTTCTTTGATTATAGAGTGTTAATGATTGATTGATAGGATTTGATAATTTTTTTTACAAGAAGGAGATCGACAAGAAGTATTACAAAAAAATTTTGATTATATTTTTCTAACATATGGAAGAAGATATAACTTAACAATAACATTGTTAACGTCCATGTCAATCAATTTGCTAATTATTCGGATCAAATTTAATGATAAGAGAACACTAAATCTATTTAAAACTTTTTAGAATAGAATTTTTTTTTAAATATTAGGGATCAAATTAAGATTTGGCTCAAATGTTAGAGGCCAAAATAATACTTTTTCTATATACAATGAATGTCATGTTTATTGATTTATAAAAAACAAAAAAATATGCTTATTTTTATTCAAAATTAATTATTATTGTTTTGGAACATTTTTCTAGGCCCAACAACCAGAATCAAGTTCAAGAATATCTAAAGTTAGAGATAAGGGGATCTAGTTTTGATAATTATCTCAGATTTCAAAAAGATTTTAAAGAAGATATTACAAAAATAATAATAATTTCTCATCAATGTACATAATACCCAATAACTCAATTTTATGAGTTTAATGACTACATTATAACTATTCTCTTAAAAGACCATGTTACAATATTAGAATTAAAACTTATAAAGTTTTTCATGAAAAGATGAATTCATAAAGATAGCAACCTTCTATTTTTCTAATTTTTATATTAAGGAAAATGGTGTTTATCCACTGTTATTGGGGCTTTGTGTGTAACTCAGGGGTATGGAAGACGACTATCAATAATTCGGGAGTTGGTATTGACTCAAATCAGAGGGTCAGATATGAGTCTATCCAACGACCAGATTTGAATTCACAACGATCGGACGAAGGAGAATAGATCCAGAAAACGGAGCATCGATTTTGTGCCAAAGACAAATCGGATCGACAGAGTGGAATCATAGAAAATCTGACCGGAAGGAGGGGGTTGACACGCAAATCGAATCCTCGGTTTTGTGGTCCACAACACGTGTCGTGCATGCAGCCGTTCTAATAGAGTGTGAGGCTCCTCTCTTTTTTCTCTCCCTCGACGTTGATCTCTTACTTTTATTCCCTTCTTCAAACTTTTCATCAAATGAACCCTCATACCTCCAGAAAACCACTATTTTGTTAACCAAAATCACACAATGTCTAAGAAAAAAAACTTAAAGAAGTTGATCATCTTAAATTTCACATTGTTAACTATCTTAATCAGTTTAATTATGTAAGTATTTATTTTATTTTTTTCAATTTAAATGTTAACATAATAATTTTGTATATTTAATGTTGTTTATAGATTAAATAGTAGTATTAAAATATTTTATGTAGATATAAAATTAGTTATATATATATATATATATATATATATATATATATATATATATATATGTATATATATATATATATATAGTTAGTTAGTTTATATTAAAAATAAGAGGTAATGTCCAATTTGGTCTCTGAAATTCCCAACTCGCTTTAAATTAGTCCTCCAATTTTTAAAATGACCAAATAAGTCCTCCACTCTCAGAATCGTGAATCCCCGTTGGTCCAAAGTTAAGAGACATTTTAACGGCGCTGAGGTGTACAGTTAAGTGCCAAGTTCGCACTTAACTAAACGACGTCGTTTATTTGTCCTCATAATCTATTCTCCCCAATTAAAAAACTCCCAAATGGTCCCCCCTTACCTTCCCACCAAAAATTGCAATACGTTTTCACACCCTTATCACCTCTTCGTCTTCCTCAAGTCAGCGTCGTCATGGCTCACTGGCGGTTGTCCATTGTCCCCTCATTTGATCAGTGAAACTCTTCATCTCTGTCAACATCATCCACCTCAAACATTTTCTATGGTAAACAGTAAGGATTTAGGTTTTTTTATTTTTATTTTTTTCATCGTGTTGATGTTAGTTGGGTGATTAACATGATATGTTGTGATTCTATTACTTGCATTTAACTTTTTTGAATGTACTCTATGTTATTCATTTTTTTGGTGGTTGTGATCTAGGGTTTAGGGTTTCTGTTTTAGCTATAGTGCTAATTTCTTGTGGTGATATTCTGGCTTGCAAAGTTAAATATATGTGATAGTGCATAGTTAACGGTTTGTTAGTATGTGATTGTTTAACATTTTTTGAAAATTAGAAATTGATGTAATGGTGAACTCTGGCATATGTTGTTGTGTTTTTTCAAATGAGTAATCGACTGAGGCTTATTTTTCACCATGGAGGGAGGTTCGAGACCTCAGTTTCTGATGGCAGATTTGTATACACATCAAGTCACACTGATGAATGGCTTAGAGTTGATGCAAATTACCTAGATGTTTTTGTCATAACTGGTTACTACATGGAGTTAGGCTATGATAAAGCTGATGCTTGCTGGTACTTGGACCCTAAAGATAGTTTAGAGTACGATTTGAGGAGGTTGAACCTGGACCAAGATATAAGGGATATGGTTAGCCTCTGCCGCCAAAATGGTAATGTCATCCATATCTATTTTGAATATGGTCTCTCTGTCCCTGAGTTTATAGATTATATGGAACTGTCTGATGATGATGGATGTGTTGGTGGAGGAGGTGACAAGAATGATTTAGAGCAACATAATTGTGTTAAGGAAACTAACATAATTCTAAGTCAACTATGTGCCCCTATTGAGCAAGAGACTCCAACACCCCAACCCATACCACAGCCCACACCACAGCCCATACCACAACCCACTATTAGCATGCCCTTATCATAGCCGAATCCCATTGCTCTTAAAAAAAATTCATCAGTACTAAGTCATTGTCTTAACCAAATTCGATTACACCCACTCTCCCAACTTAGAGAAAAACAAACACAAAAACTACACAAACTATTCAGAGAAATTTCACCACCAAACCAACAAAAAAATTTGGTGACTTCAAATTTAACACTTCAACAAAGTCACCTAGAAAACCTGTGACAAGATTTACTAGCAAGAAGACACCTCGAACACCAATCATTGGGGCTGATGGTGAATTATCCGATTCATATGAATCTACAAAGGTTAGCTTTTACATGCCACATCTACCACCTAAATTTTCAAAATCTAGCACTGAATCTGAGATAGAAACATCTAATAAAAGGAAGAAGCAAGCTGCCAGTACTTTAAACAAGAAAAAAGAAAAAGTTGTATAAGAAGAAGAGTTAATCCCCCCTGATAACTCGAACTTTGAGAAGGATGGAGGATATAAATCCGATAAATAGGGTCTTGATAATTTATTTAGTTGTACTTTATGTTATTTTACTAAATCATATTTGTTTAGATTTATTTATTGTATTTTATTTAGTTTAATTTAATATAATCTATGATTTACTAAAGCATATTTGTTTGGAGTCATTTTATTTATTTAGTGTATTGTATTCCATGTTCTTTTACTAAATCATATTTTTTTGGACTTATTTATTGTATTTATTTAGTTTAGTTTATTGTAATCTTTGGTTGTTTAAAGCATATTTATTTTGGAGTCATTTTATTTATTTAGTTTAGTATACTCTATGTTCTTTTGATAAACCATATTTTTTTGGACTTATTTATTGTATTTATGTAGTTTAGTTTAATGTAATCTTTGGTTGATTAAAGCATATTTGTTTGGAGTCATTTTATTTATTTAGTTTATTGTACTCCATGTTCTTTTACTAAATCATATTTTTTTGGACTTATTTATTATATTTATGTAATTTAGTTTAATGTAATCTTTGGTTTGCTAAATCATATTTATTTGGAGTCATTTTATTTTTTTAGTTTAATGTACTCCATGTTCTTTTGCTAAATCATATTTGTTTAGATTTATTTATTGTATTTATGTAGTTTAGTTTAATGTAATCTTTGGTTTGCTAAAGCATATTTGTTTGGAGTTATTTTATTTTTTTAGTTTAGTGTATTGCATGTTCTTTTGCTAAATCATATTTTTTTGGAGTTATTTATTGTATTTATGTAGTTTAGTTTAATATAATCTTTGGTTTGCTAAAACATATTTGTTTGGAGTCATTTTATTTTTTTTAGTTTGGTGTACTTTATGTTCTTTTACTAAATCATATTTGTTTGGACTTATTTATTGTATATATGTATTTTAATTTAATGTAATCTATGGTTTGCTAAAGCCTATTTGTTTATAGTTATTTATTTAGTTTAGTGTAATTTGATAAGCAGGTTCATTTTTGGGTGACTTTTGGAAGTCAGATGAGTTGAGGACTCCACCAAATTCTGATGACGAGACAGACCCTATTGTGAATCTAATTTTCAATGATGCTGCTAAGTTTGGCCATGTCAGGTTAAAATTAGGAATGAAATTTATAACTAGGGAAGCTTTCAAGAAGGATGTTACAAACTATACTTTACAAGAGGGAAGAGGAGTAAGATATTCAAAGAATGACACTACTAGAGCTAGAGTTGCTTGTAAAAATGAAGAGTGTCCTTGGTTAGTCTATTGCTCTTATAACAAAAGGCATGCATGCTGACAGATTAAGACATTTAATGATGACCATACTTGTGAGAGAAAAACAAAAAATAGGTGTGCAACTAGAAAGTGGGTTACTGAAATCCTAATAAAAAGGTAAGGGAGCAACTTACTTTTAGGCATTGTGAGGTATTTGACTATTTTAAAAGAAAAACTGGAGTTCAATTGTCTAGGATCAACATTACAAAATCTTTAGGAGATGCTAGGAAGATTGTGAGAGGTGATGAAGCAGCCCAGTATGCCAAGCTTAGGAATTATGCAGAGGAATTGTTGAGGTCAAATCCAGGATCTACTGTGAAACTAGGTGTAAATGCACAACCTAAGGGAGACCCTATCTTTTAGAATTTTTATGTGTGTCTTCATGGTTGCAAGCAAGGGTTTGTGCATGGATGTAGACCTTTGATTGGTTTGGATGTAGTGATGAGGGTCGTCCAAGTAATACTTTACGTGAGTAAGGGTCGATCCCACGGAGATTGTCGGCTTGAAGCAAGCTATGGTTATCTTGTAAATCTTAGTCAGGAGATTAATGATAAGAGTGATTATATTCATGAAAAATAAATAACATGGAATAAATAGTACTTGTAATTTAGTAATGAGAAACAGGCTGAGGTTCCGGAGATGCTCTGTCGTCTGAATCTCTACTTTCCTACTGTCTTCTCCTCCACACACGCATGGCTCCTTCAATGGCAAGCTGTAAGATCCTCTCAGTGAAAATGGTCCTCTACGGTTTCTGCACGGGTAATCAACTGTCAGATTTCTCGTCTCGGATTAAAAATACTAGGCACAGCTACCGCATCGCTAATCATCTGTCGGTTCCCGCTAGCGTCGGAATAGGATCCATTGATCCTTTTGCACACTGTCACTGCGCCCAACATTCGCAGGTTTGAAGCTCGTCATAGTCATCCCTTCTCAGATCCTACTCGGAATACCACAGACAAGGTTTAGACTTTCTGGATCCCAGGAATGCTGCCAATAGTTCTAGCCTATACCACGAAGGTTCTAACTTCCGGACTCGGTCCGTGGATCAGAAACCCAAGAGATACGCGCTCAAGCTGTCGCCCAATGACTACGTTGAGCTCAAATAGAATGGAGTGGTTGTCAGGTACATGTTCATAGCTGTGAGAATAATGATGAGTGTCACGGATCATCATCATCTCCGATTGAAGTACGAGTGAATATCTTAGAATAGAATCAAGCGTGATTGAAAAAAAAACAGTAGTAATTTTATTAATCCATTGAAACACAGCAGAGCTTCTCACCCCCACCTATGGGATTTAGAGACTCATGCCGTCAGAGATACAATATGAAGTGTAAAAATGTCATAAGGTACAAAATGAATCTCTAAAAGTAGTTTTTATACTAGACTAGTAACTTAGGTTTACAGAAAATGAGTAACTAAGTGTAGATAGTGCAGAAATCCACTTCTGGGACCCACTTGGTGAGTGTTTGGGTTGAGCTTTCAAGCTTACACGTGCATATACTCCATGTTGGCATTAAATGCCACTCTGGGTGCCAAAATGGGCGTTTAACGCCGAAACACGTGCCAGTTCTGGCGTTTTATGCCAGAAACTTTTAGGCTGGCTTTAAATGCCAGTTTGGGCCATCAAATCTCAAACAAAGTATAGACTATTATATATTTCTAGAAAGCCCAAGATGTCTACTTTCCAACGCAATTGAGAGCATGCCAATTGGGCATCTGTAGCTCCAGAAAATCTATTTCGAGTGCAGAAGGGTCAGAATCCAACAGCATCTGCAGTCCTTTCTCAGTCTCTAAATCAGATTTTTGATCAGGTCCCTCAATTTCAGCCAGAAAATACCTGAAATCACAGAAAAATACACAAACTCATAGTAAAGTCCAGAAGTGTGATTTTTGAATAAAAACTAATAAAAATAAAATAAAAATTAACTAAAACATACTAAAAACTATGTAAAATCAATGCCAAAAAGGGTATAAATTATCCGCTCATCACAACACCAAACTTAAATTGTTGCTTGTCCCCAAGAAACTAAAATAAAATAGGATAAAAAATAAGAGAATATACAATAGATTTCAAAAATATCAGTGAAGATCAGTTTCAATTAGATGAGCGGGGCTAGTAGCTTCGTACTTCTGAACATTTTTGGCATCTCACTTTATCCTTTGAAGTTCAGAATGATTGGCATCCATAGGAACTCAGAATTCAGATAATGTTATTGATTCTCCTAGTTTAGTATGTTGATTCTTGAACACAGCTACTTTATGAGTCTTGGCCGTGACCCTAAACATTTTGTTTTCCAGTATTACCACCGGATACATAAATGCCACAGACACATAACTGGGTGAACCTTTTCAGATTGTGACTCAGCTTTGCTAAAGTCCCCAGTTCGAGGTGTCCAGAGCTCTTAAGCACACTCTTTTTTTTTCTGCTTTGGACCACGACTTTAACCGCTCAGTCTCAAGCTTTTCACTTGACACCTTCACGCCACAAGCACATGGTTAGGGACAGCTTGATTGAGCCGCTTAGGCCAGGATTTTATTCCTTTGGGCCCTCCTATCCATTAATTCTCAAAGCCTTGGATCCTTTTTACCCTTGCCTTTTAGTTTAAAGGGTTATTGGCTTTTTGCTCTTGCCTTTTGGTTTAAAGAGCTATTGGCTTTTTCTGCTTGCTTTTTCTTTTTCTTTCTTTTTCTTTATTTTTTTTCAAGCTTTGTTTTTCACTGCTTTTTCTTGCTTCAAGAATCAATTTTATGATTTTTCATATTATCAATAACATTTCTCTTTTTTCATTATTCTTTCAAGAGCCAACAATTTTAACATTCATAAACTTCACTATAAAAAATATGCACTGTTCAAGCATTCATTCAGAAAATAGAAAGTATTGCCACCACATCAAAATAATTAAGCTAATTTCAAGAATATTTTGAAATTATGTACTTCTTGTTCTTTTGTGATTAAAAATATTTTTCATTTAATAAGGGTGAAGGATTCATGGAATCTTTCATGGCTCTAAGACATAGACTCTAAATTTTAATTCTTATTTAATAAAATATAAAATAGACATAAAAGCAGACAAATAATAATAAAAGAAAGGAAATTAAAGACATAAAAAATAAATGACTCTACTACTAATGCTCATGTAATTCTTAAAATATGTCTCTAATAATAAAAGTTATCACAGAGTTAGGACTCAACAACCTTTATTTTGAGAGGAAGGTGCTCCTTCAATTTGTGGGACGTCCAACTCTTCAAGGGACAACTTCTGGCGCTTTAGCTCCTATATCTCACGCCCTTGCTTCTCTTGTTCTATCAGTAGTTTGCAGAGCATGCTGTTCTGATTTTGCTGCTCTTTTTTGAGTTGATTCACAGACTCTTGCAGCTTGGTGACAGATGCTTCTAAGCGGGCCCAATAGTCAAATTGAGGAATTTCTGGGAGGAGTTCATGCGCCCCCTCTTGATGGGATTATCTTGAATTTGAGGTCCATCAATCACTTTTTTGGTGATTGGGCGTTCAACTGGGACGAATTCATCCACACCCATCTTTACCCCCCGCATCTTTACACAGTAGACTGATCAGGCTTGGGTAGGCCAATTTAGCTTCAGTGGATTCTGATGAGCGGATAATTTTTACGCTTTTTGGCATTGTTTTTAGGTAGTTTTTTGTAGGATCTAGCTACTTTTTAGTATATTTTTATTAGTTTTCAAGCAAAATTCATATTTCTAGACTTTACTATGAGTTTGTATATTTTTCTGTGATTTCAGATATTTTCTAGCTAAAATTGAGGGACCTGAGCAAAAATCTGATTCAGAGGCTGAAAAAGGACTGCAGATGCTGTTGGATTATGACCTCCCTGCACTCGAAATGGATTTTCTGGAGCTACAAAAACCCAATTGGCGCGCTCTCAATTGCGTTGGAAAGTAGACATCTAGAGCTTTCCAGAAATATATAATAGTCTATACTTTGCCCAAGTTTTGACGACACAAATTGGCGTTTAACACCAAGTCTTTACCCTATTCTAGCATTAAACGCCAGAACTGGCATAAAAACTGGAGTTAAACGCCAAAAACAGGCAGCAACTTGGCGTTTAACTCCAAGAAAAGTCTCTACACATAGAAGCTTCAATGCTCAGCTCAAGCACACACTAAGTGGGTCCCGGAAGTGGATTTCTGCACTATCTATCTTAGTATACTCATTTTCTGTAAACCTAGGTCACTAGCTTAGTATAAAAACTACTTTTAGAGATTTATTTGTACCTCATGACATTTTCATGTTTTACATTGTATCTCTACGGCATGAGTCTCTAAACTCCATGATTGGGGGTAAGGAGCTCTGCTGTGTTTCGATGGATTAATGCAATTACTTCTGTTTTCTATTCAATCACGCTTGTTTCTGTTCTAAGATACTCGCTCGTACTTAACCATGATGAATGTGATGATCCATGACACTCATCACCATTCTCAACCTATGAACGCGTGTCTGACAACCACTTCCGTTCTACCTTAGATTGAGTGTGTATCTCTTTGATTCCTGGTTCACGTGTTTGATTGCATCTCCTGACAACAGAGCATTCGAATCCGTGAGATCAGAGTCTTCGTGGTATAGGCTAGAATTATTGGCGGCCATTCCTGAGATCCGAAAAGTTTAAACCTTATCTGTGGTATTCCGAGTAGGATCTGGGATGGGATGACTGTGACGAGCTTCAAATTCACGAGTGCTGGGCGTAGTGACAGACGCAAAAAGATCAATGGATCCTATTCCAACATGAGTGAGAACCAACAGATGATTAGCCATGCGGTGACAGCGCATTTGGACCATTTTCACTGAGAGGACGGATGGTAGCCATTGACAACAGTGATCCACTAACATACAGCTTGCCATGGAAGGAGCCTTGCGTGCGTGAAGAAGAAGACAGTAGGAAAGCAGAGATTCAGAAGACTGAGCATCTCCAAAACCTCAATCTGTTCTCCATTACTGCATAACAAGTATTATTTAATTTATGCTATTTACTCTTCATAAACCTAATCATTTTTTATTACTAATTTCCTGACTAAGAATTACAGAATAACTATAGCTTGCTTCAAGCCGACAATCTCCGTGGGATCGACCCTTACTCACGTAAGGTATTACTTGGACGACCCAGTGCACTTGCTCGTTAGTGGTACGAGTTGTGAAAAGTGTGATTTACAATTCGTGCACTAAGTTTTTGGCGCCGTTGCCGGGGATTGTTCGAGTTTGGACAATTGACGGCTTATTTTGTTGCTTAGATTAGGAAAAATTTATCTTTTTGGTTTAGAGTCACTAAAACTGCATCTTCTATTATTGTTTTTTGGTTAAAATTTTAAAATCCTTATTTTCTTTTTCCAAATTATTTTCAAAAATTTTTAAAACTAATAACCTCATAATTTAGTCTTCTGTTTGAGTTTAGTTTCATGTTCTAAGTTTGGTGTCCTTTGTGTTTTTAATTCCTTAAATTTTTTTTAAAAAAATTTGTTCTTGGTGTTCATCTTGATCTTCAAAGTGTTCTTGGTGTTCATCTTGACACTCAAAGTTTTCTTGTTTGTTTTCTTTGTTTTGATCTAAAAATTTTAAGTTTGGTGTCATTTTATTATTTTTCTCTTTCCTCATTAAATTAAAAAATATCTTTTCTCTTTATTTTAAAAATTTTTATTTTATCTTATCTTAGCTTTAAAATTTCAAAATTCAAATCTTTTTAAAAAAAATTATATCTTTTTCAAAATCTTATCTTATCTTATTTCAATTTCAAATTTCAAGTTTCAACTTTTCAAAATTAAAAATTCAAAATTTAAAATTCAAATTTCAAATTTCAAATTTCAAATTTCAATTTTCAAATTTTAAAATTCAAAATTCAAAACTTTTTAATTTAAATTCCTTATCTTCTCTTACCTAACTTATCTTATCTTTTCTAATCTCAAATCTTTTTAAATCTTTTTCAAAATCTTTTTCTTTTTTATTCATCATTTTCGAACTACTTGTTCTATTTTATTATCTTGATTGAAAAATTTTAAGTTTGGTGTTTTCTTGTTAAGAAAGTTTCAATCTTTAAAATTTTAAAGTCATATCTTTTTCAAATATTTTTAATTAATTAATTATTTTAGTTTTCAATTATCTTTTAATTTTTGAACGTATATTTGACTTTCTATTTATTTTATTTTATTTTCTTTTCTTTTAATTTCGGTAAAAAAAATATTTTTAATCCACATCATCTTCCTTTCTCCATCATGGACCTAAGTGGAAATGAACAGTCCAGAAGGACTCTGGGGTCATATGCTAATCCCACTACTGCTTCATATGGGAGTAGTATCTGTATACCTCCCATCAGAGCCAGCAATTTTGAGCTAAACCCTCAGCTCATTATCATGGTGCAGAAACATTGCCAATATTCTGGTCTTCCACAGAAAGAACCTACTGAGTTTCTGGCACAGTTCTTACAAATTGCTGACACAGTACATGATAAGGAAGTAGATCAAGATGTCTACAGATTATTACTGTTTCCATTTGCTATAAAAGATCAAGCTAAGAGGTAGTTAAATAACCAACCCACATCAAGCATAAGAATATGGAAACAGTTATCAGACAAATTCCTGAATCAATATTTCCCTCCAAAAAGGATGACACAGCTAAGGCTGGACATCCAAGGCTTTAAACAAGAGGATAATGAATCTCTTTATAATGCTTGGGAGAGGTACAGAGGGATGCTAAGGAAATGCCCCTCTGAAATGTTTTCAGAGTGGGTGCAGTTAGACATCTTTTACTATGGGCTTACAGAAAAGGCCCAGATGTCTCTAGACCACTCAGTTGGTGGATCTATACACATGAGAAAGACTATTGAAGAGGCTCAAGAGCTTATCGATATAGTTGCTAGAAATCAGCATCTGTACATAAGTAATGAGTCCTCCATGAAAGAAAAAGCTAAGGCAGTATCAATTGACTTTAGTCCTCAGGAACAAGTTGCTGAACTCAATCAACAACTATCTTCTATAACAAGGTAGTTAGCAAAATTTAAAGAGATGCTACAAGAAACCAAAAACGCTAACAAGGATATGGAATCACAATTGAATCAGACAAAATAGCAATTAGCGAAACAGATAACAGAAGAGTGCCAAGCAGTTCAATTAAGAAGTGGAAAAACATTAAATACCTCAACTCAGAGCAGCAGAAAGCCAAGAAAAGAACAGCTGACAGAGGATGAGCAACCTGCTACCCAAAATCCCTCTGAGGATAGTAAGAGCCTAGAGAGGAATAAATATGGCATTCAAACGCCAGAAAAGGGTGAAAAATGGCGTTAAACGCCCAATCCATGTCCAGTTCTGGCGTTCAAATGCTAGAAAAGGGTAGGAATCTGGCGTTAAACGCCCAATCCATGTCCAGTTCTGGTGTTCAAACGCCAGTGAGGGATCAGACACCTGCAAGTGCTGATAATAACTCCCTCAAGAAGGCTTCTCAACCTGCCTCTGTAGGAAATAAACCTGCAGCAACCAAGGTTGAAGAATATAAAGCCAAAATGCCTTATCCTCAGAAACTCCGTCAAGCGGAATAGGATAAATAATTTGCCCGCTTTGCGGACTATCTCAGGACTCTTGAAATCAAGATTCCGTTTGCAGAGGCACTTGAGCAAATACCCTCTTATGCTAAGTTCATGAAAGAGATCTTAAGTCATAAGAAGGATTGGAGGAAACTGAAAAAGTCTTCCTCATTGAAGAGTGCAGTGTAGTCATTTTAAAGAGCTTACCAGAAAAGCTTAATGATCCTAGGAGCTTTATGATACCATGCACATTAGAGGGTACTTGTACTAAGACAGCTCTATGTGATCTTGGGGCAAGTATCAACCTAATTCCTGCATCCACTATCAGAAAGCTTGGCTTGACTAAAAAAGTCAAACTAACCCGAATATGCCTCCAACTTGCTGATGGCTCCATTAAATATCCATCAGGCGTAATTGAGGACATGATTGTCAAGGTTGGGCTATTTGCCTTTTTCACTGATTTTGTAGTGCTGGAAATGGAGGAGCACAAGAGTGCAACTCTCATTCTAGGAAGACCTTTCCTAGCAACTGGACGAACCCTCATTGACGTCCAAAAAGGGGAATTATCCCTGATAGTCAATGAGGATGAGTTTAAGTTGAATGTCGTCAAAGCTATGCAGCATCCAGACACATCAAAAGACTGCATAAGTGTTGATATTATTGACTCCCTGGTAGAGGAGATCAACATGGCTGAGAGTCTCGAATCCGAGCTAGAAGACATCTTCAAAGATGTTCAGCCTGATCTGGAGAAATCAGAGGAAATAAAAGAACCTCTGAAAATTCCTCAGGAAGAGGAGAAACCTCCTAAACCAGAGCTCAAACCACTACCACCATCCCTGAAATATGCATTTCTGGGAGAAGGTGACACTTTTCCGATGATCATAAGCTCTGCTTTAAATTCACATGAAGAGAAAGCACTACTTCAAGTGCTAAGGACACACAAGGCAGCTCTTGGGTGGTCCATAAGTGATCTTAAGGGCATCAGCCCAGCAAGATGCATGCACAAGATCCTATTGGAGGATGATGCTAAGCCAATGGTTCAACCACAGAGGCGGCTAAATCCAGACATGAAGGAGGTGGTGCAGAAAGAGGTCACCAAGTTACTGGAGGCTGGGATTATTTATCCTATTTCTGATAGCCCCTGGGTGAGCCCTGTCCAAGTTGTCCCCAAGAAGGGACGCATGACAGTGGTTCATAATGAAAAGAATGGACTGGTTCCTACAAGAACGGTTACAGGGTGGTGTATGTGTATTGATTACAGAAGGCTCAATATAGCCACCAGGAAGGATCACTTTCCTTTACCATTCATAGACCAGATGCTAGAAAGACTAGCAGGTCATGAATACTACTACTTTTTGGATGGCTATTCAAGTTACAACTAAATTGCAGTAGATCCTCAAGACCAAGAGAAAACAGCATTCACATGTCCTTCTGGAGTGTTTGCCTACAGAAGGATGCCTTTTGGTCTGTGCAATGCACCTGCAACCTTTCAGAGGTGCATGCTCTCTATCTTCTCTGATATGGTAGAAAAATTTCTGGAAGTCTTCATGGATGACTTTTCAGTATTTGGAGACTCATTCAGCTCCTGCCTTGAACATTTAGCACTTGTTCTGAAAAGATGCCAAGAGACTAACCTAGTTTTAACTGGGAAAAATGTCACTTTATGGTGACTGAAGGAATTGTCCTTGGGCATAAAATTTCAAACAAGGGAATAGAGGTGGATCAAGCTAAAGTGGAAGTAATTGAAAAATTACCACCACTTGCCAATGTTAAGGCAATCAGAAGCTTTTTGGGGCATGCAGGATTCTATAGGAGGTTTATAAAGGATTTTTCAAAAATTGCAAAACCTCTGAGCTATCTGCTAGCTGCTGACTGATGAGAGGACTTTTGTGTGGTTTAGAATTCACAAATGAATTCTCGTTGCAAGTATAGTTTCTAAACCAAACAATAATCCTTTCATACAAAAGATTGTTTGTCACTAGTACAAACCCCTAAAATCTATAAACCGAAGTATTGAACCTCGGGTCGTTCTCCCTAGGAATTGCAACAAAGTGTCTTGTTATTGGTTATGAGTTATATTTGGGGTTTTTGGATGAGAAACATGAAAAGTAAATGACAAGGAAATTCAAATAACAAAAAAAGGCCTTGGCAAGGGTTGGTGGTCAAGGATCTCTATCCTAATCACTAACCACAACATGAAATTGGCAAGGACCAACCCCACTAAGTTAACCCCTAACTGATAGTAGAGGAAAGTCAAGTGAGATTTGTCAATCCAAATCTATAAGTCCTAGTTCTACACCAAATCAATTAGTGAGATCTAGAGTCAATGGCTCCCAATCGTCAATCACTTGGACATTAGCAACTCAAGAGTTCCTAAGTTACCTTCCTAAGCCAAGAGCATAAAATTCTACTCTAAAATCCAACCAAGCATTTTATCAAACACTTGGAAGGCATAAAGGGAAAGCATAGTAAAATTACAAGGAAAGTAAATCTACACTACTCAATTGCAAGGAATTAAACAACAACAAATCAAATCAACAATAAAGGAACATGAATCATAAATTGCATTGAAAGAGAAATAGAAGAACAAAAGTGCATCAACATGAAAGTAGAGAATTACATGAATTAAATGCTAAACTAGAGAGAGGAAATGTAGAAGAAGAAGAATTGCAAAAGGAAAAGTAAATCAAAGCATGAAATTAATCTAGATCTAAGAATTCCTAATCTAGAACTAACCAAATCCTATTCCTAATCCTAGAGAGAAGAGAGAGCTTCCCTCTCTAAAACTAACTTTCCCTCCAAAAACTAATCTAAAACTAAAATGTGAAGTAAGTCCCCTGATTCCTCTTGACTCCTTGGGTTAAATAGCATCAGAAGTGAGTTGGATTTGGGCCTGGGAAGCCAAAAATTGCCCCAGCGGATTCAATTTAAGTGGGTCACGTGCGGACATCGGTGCGTATGCGTACAGTGCGCGTGCGCGTCGATTGACAATTTTCCATCCACGCGTACGCGTTATGTGCGCGTACGCGTCGCCATGCGACATCACCATTTCACGCGAGCGCATCTGCTGCGCGTGCGCGTCGTTAAGCTTGTCCCAAATCCTTGCTTTTCCATGATTTCTCTACTTTGCATGCTTTCCTCTCCATTCATTTGATCTATTCCTAGTATTTCCAATCTGAAATCACTTAACAAATAAATCAAGGCATCTAGTGGAAGCAAAGGTGAATCAAGATTAAATAATTAAGGTCCTAGAAAGCATGTTTTCACACTTAAGCACAAATTAGGAGACAATCATAAAACCATGCTATTTCATTGAATAAATGGGGGTAAAAGGTGATAAAACCCCCTAAAATCAATGCAAGATAAACCCTACAAATGGGGTTTATCAACCTCCCCACACTTAAACCAAGCATGTCCTCATGCTTAACCCAAGAGAAAGCAAATGGATCAACATTTATTCAATGAAATCTAACTAAATGCAATCTACCTATATGCAACTATCTAAATGAATGCAATTGCTTGGTCAAAATAAATCAGTTCCCGAGAATACATATATAAGCACAAGGGCCAAAGGTATTAACAACCATCCCCAAACCACAATTGAATTGAGCTATTAAATATCTTTACAAACTTGCATGAAAAGAGATGATCATAGGTGAAAACATGTAATTGAGCATCAAATCTTCACCGGATGTGTTTGCACTCTATTTGCTCGAGTGTTTAGGGTTGATTCACTCAATTCTCCTCTAATCATGCTTTCTAAGATTTGTTTTTCATCTAACAATCAACATGTATTTCATGCATGCATACAAGTATCATGAGGTCTTTTCTTTAGGTTGTAATGGGGCTAGGGTCAAGATAGGATGCATATTTGGTCAAGTGGGCTTGAAATTTTTAATCTTTGAAAAGCCTAGACTTCCTGCCGAACCTATGACATCCTATACAATTAAGTTCTAACCTAACTACCCATTTTTCACTTTTTTTTTCACATACTCATGCATTCTTTTCTTTTCACAACACTTATGCATTGATTTTATTGAGTTACACTTTGCTTTGGGGCATTTTGTCCCTTTTTTATTTCTTTTCTTTTTTTCTTTTTCTATTTTTTTCTTTTCCCATGCTCTTCTTTTTGTTTCTTTTTCTTTTGTTTTTCTCATATTTTTTTTCTTTCAAACTATATACAAGAACATTAATGCATAAGGTCTATACATTTTATCAATATATGAGCATGTACCCAATTCTCAATAATTTCAATAAAAATACAAAACTACCCTTTTATTCACCCAATGTCCCAAGTTTTTCCACACTTGAATGATACTCACACTCACTAGCCTAAGCTAATCAAAGATCCAAATTAGGACATTTATTATTTTTTTCGCTTAAAGGCTTGTAATATGCTAAAATTAAGAACAAGTGGGTAAATCGTAGGCTCAAATTGGCTAACAATGGAGAGTAAAAGGTAGGCTATTTGGGTAAGTGAGCTAATTAAAATGATGGCCTCAATCATATAAATTCATGAATACACAAAATAATGGACATAAAGAATCAAACAAATCAAAGATCACAATCATAGAAAGAGAATAATGCACACAAGAAGGAAAAATAAGTGGTTATAAGATGTAACCACACCATTAGGCTCAAATCTCACAAGCTTGTGTTCTTAGCTCACACCATTAAGCAAGTTCTATGAAAAGTTTTCACTCAAATCAATTGGTGCCCTATAGATAATTTCTCGAAAAATTTCATCATTTTGACTGAGCTTATTGTGTATATATATGCAAAAAAAAAAAAAAGAAAACACAAATAAAAATCCTAAAAACCTAAAATGAAATGCAAAAGTGTTGGATTAGAAATTTGTCACCCAAAATCGCCGAACGGTCAGACGACCTCCCCACACATAAAAGTTTGCACCGTCCTCGGTGCATGCAAAGATGAGCAAGGGGGTACGGCGACTCTCTGGATTGCTACCTTCAGCTGGTAGATCAACCGGTTGCGGCGTATTTTTTCTTCTGCTTCCATTTTCGCTTGTGGTGCATCATTCATGAAAAACAAAAATATAACACCATAAGATGAGAAAACAAAAGCAAGGAAGCATACATTGTTGGAAATGAGGTACTAATCACTAGAATTGAGTGAGTGAATTAGTATGACATTAATGACAAATTGGTGTGTGAATTCTAAATTGCACCGTTTAGAACACACACTAGCATAAAAAGCGATGTCACAAAAGAAGCATGTACTTCACTTATCCTAGTGTGCTTGAAATGCTTTGAGTGAACTTGTAAGGTAAAACAAGCATGAAAGAAGCATGAGAGCATTCAAGCTATAAACATATGGATGCATATGATCGTGAAATACAATGCATTAAGGTAAATGCTCAACATGCATCAAGAAATTGCCTAATCGAGGAAAAGGATGGGAATTACATGTTGGCCAAATCATGCAATTCAAAAAGTCTAAGTGCTCTAAAGGCAATATCATTCACTTGGTTTTTACAAAAGTTAAGCATGAAGAATTCAAAACCAAGTAGCAAAATATAACCTTAACAATAGGATCCAACAATGAATATCTAAAAACATTCATGCTAACATAGCATTTAGGCAATATGGGGCGTACAGTAAACAAAATCAATAATCCAATACTCATAATTAAAAGAAAGAGAAAAAAATGAAATGAAAACTAAACTAAAACTAATGAATTAACTAATTAACTAACTAACTAACTAATTAACTAACTGAAATAAATGGTTATCAATGGTTTTTGGAAGTGTTGGATGAGTGGTGGGAGAAGGGAAGAAGAAAGGAGAAGGAAGGAGATGGAAAGAGGAGAAGAAAAGAAATGTAGTGAAATAAGAGCATCCACGCGCACGCGCACATGGCGCGCGCGCGCGGATTGTGGTGCAACGGACGCGACGCGTACGCGCACATGGCGCTTGCACATCGATGGCTTATTTCGAGAGTGGTGCGTACGCGTCATGTGCGCGTACGCGCGGGTTGGTTTGTGCGAAAGGCACAATGCGCGCGCAACGTAGGTACAACTCCCGGGTTTTTGGCTTGGGGTGGAATTTCTCAATCCACGTGTACGCGTGCATGGCGCGCGCACGTGGATAGGCAAAAATGCTTGATGCACGTTAAACGCCCAGCCTGGCACCATTCTGGGTGTTTAACGCCAGAAAGAAATAACAAGCTGGCATTTAACGCCAGAACAGAGCACCAAGTTGGCGTTTAACGCCAGAATTGAACTCTAAGGGCGTTTTGCACGCCTAAATGGAGCAGGGATGAGAAGTCCTTGACCCCTCAGGATCTGTGGACCCCACAAGATCCCCACCTACCTCACCCTTCAAATTTAAACCATTCCCCTCCTAGACCCACCCATTCACACACCTCCATCTCCTCCACTTCTCCTTCTACTCCCTTCTTTCTTCTTTTGCTCGAGGACGAGCAAACCTTTTAAGTTTGATGTGGAAAAAATCATTGCTTTTTATTTTTCCATAACCATTTATGGCACCTAAGGTCGGAGAAACCTCTAAAAAGAGGAAAAGGAAGGCAGTCGTTTCCACCTCCGAGTCATGAGAGATGGAGAGGTTCATCTCAAGGGTCCATAGTTCAGTGGTAGAGCATTTGACTGCAGATCAAAGAGCCATGAGGGAGGAGCAACAAAGGCAAGGAAGAGACATAGAGGAGCTCAAGAGCACCATTGGTTCTTCAAGAGGAAGAAGACGCCACCCTCACTAAGGTGGACCCGTTCCTTAATCTCCTTGTCTATTTGTTTTACTATTTTCGGTTTTGAGCTTTATGTTTGACTATGTTTTGTGTCTTTACTACATGATCATTAGTGTCTAGTGTCTATGCCTTAAAGTTATGAATGTCCCATAAATCCTTCACCTTTCTTAAATGAAAAATGTTCCTAATTACAAAAGAACAAGAAGTACATGAATTTCAATTGTTATCTTGAAATTAGTTTAATTATATTGATGTGGTGGCAACACTTTTTGTTTTCTGAATGAATGCTTGAACATTGCATATTTTTGAATTTGTTGTTTATGAATGTTAAATTTGTTGGCTCTTGAAAGAATGATGAAAAAGGAGAAATGTTGTTGATAATCTGAAAAATCATAAAATTGATTCTTGAAGCAAGAAAAAGCAGTGAAAAACAAGGCTTGCGAAAAAAATGGCAAAAAAAAAGAGAAAGAGAAAGAAAAAGCAAGCAGAAAAAGCCAAAAGCTCTTTAAACCAAAAGGCAAGAGCAAAAAACCAATAACCCTTTAAACCAAAAGGCAAGGGTAAAAAGGATCCAAGGCTTTGAGCATCAGTGGATAGGAGGGCCCAAAGGAATAAAATCCTAGCCTAAGCGGCTAAACCAAGCTGTCCCTAACCATGTACTTGTGGCGTGAAGGTGTCAAGTAAAAAGCTTGAGATTGAGCGGTTAAAGTTGTGATCCAAAGCAAAAAGAGTGTGCTTAAGAACCCTGGACACCTCTAATTGGGGACTCTAGCAAAGCTGAGTCACAATCTGAAAAGATTCACCACCCAGTTATGTGTCTGTGGCATTTATGTATCCGGTGGTAATACTGGAAAACAAAGTGCTTAGGGCCACGGCCAAGACTCATAAAGTAGCTGTGTTCAAGAATCAACATACTGAACTAGGAGAATCAATAACACTATTTGAATTCTGAGTTCCTATAGATGCCAATCATTCTGAACTTCAAAGGATAAAGTGAGATGCCAAAACTGTTCAGAGGCAAAAAGCTACTAGTCCCGCTCATCTAATTAGAGCTAAGTTTCATTGATATTTTGAAATTTAATAGTATATTCTCTTCTTTTTATCCTATTTGATTTTCAGTTGCTTGGGGACAAGCAACAATTTAAGTTTGGTGTTGTGATGAGCGGATAATTTATACGCTTTTTGGCATTGTTTTTAGGTAGTTTTTAGTAGGATCTAGCTACTTTTTAGTATATTTTTATTAGTTTTCAAGCAAAATTCACATTTTTGGACTTTACTATGAGTTTATGTGTTTTTTTCTGTGATTTCAGGTATTTTCTGGCTGAAATTGAGGGACCTGAGCAAAAATCTGATTCAGAGGCTGAAAAAGGACTGCAGATGCTGTTGGATTCTGACCTCCCTGCACTCAAAATAGATTTTCTGGAGCTATAGAAACCCAATTGGTGCGCTCTTAATTGCGTTGGAAAGTAGACATCCAGAGCTTTCCAGAAATATATAATAGTCTATACTTTGCCCAAGTTTTGACGACACAAATTGTCGTTTAACGCCAAGTCTTTACCCTATTCTGGCGTTAAACGCCGGAACTGGCATAAAAACTGGAGTTAAACGCCAGAAACAGGCAGCAACTTGGTGTTTAACTCCAAGAAAAGTCTCTACACATGGAAGCTTCAATGCTCAGCCCAAGCACACACCAAGTGGGCCCCGAAAGTGGATTTCTGCACTATCTATCTTAGTCTACTCATTTTCTGTAAACCTAGGTCACTAGCTTAGTAAAAAAACTACTTTTAGAGATTTATTTTGTACCTCATGACATTTTCACGTTTTACATTGTATCTCTACGGCATGAGTCTCTAAACTCCATGATTGGGGGTGAGGAGCTCTGCTGTGTCTCGATAGATTAATGCAATTACTTCTGTTTTTTATTCAATCACGCTTGTTTCTGTTCTAAGATACTCGCTCGTACTTAACCATGATGAATGTGATGATCCGTGACACTCATCACCATTCTCAACCTATGAACGCGTTCCTGACAACCACTTCCGTTCTACCTTAGATTGAGTGTGTATCTCTTTGATTCCTGGTTCACGTGTTTGATTGCATCTCCTGACAACAGAGCATTCGAATCTGGGAGATCAGAGTCTTCGTGGTATAGGCTAGAATTATTGGTGGCCATTCCTGAGATCCAAAAAGTCAAAACCTTGTCTGTGGTATTCCGAGTAGGATCTGGGATGGGATAACTGTGACGAGCTTCAAACTCACGAGTGCTGGGCGTAGTGACAGACGCAAAAGGATCAATGGATCCTATTCCAACATGAGTGAGAACCGACAGATGATTAGCTGTGCGATGACAGTGCATTTGGACCATTTTCACTGAGAGGACGGATGGTAGCCATTGACAATGGTGATCCACCAACATACAGCTTGCCATGGAAGGAGCCTTGCATGCGTGAAGAAGAAGACAGTAGAAAAGCAGAGATTCAGAAGACAGAGCATCTCCAAAACCTCAATCTGTTATCCATTACTTCATAACAAGTATTATTTAATTTATGCTATTTACTCTTCATAAACCTAATCATTTTTTATTACTAATTTCCTGACTAAGAATTACAGAATAACCATAGCTTGCTTCAAGCCGACAATCTCCGTGGGATCGACCCTTACTCACGTAAGGTATTACTTGAATGACCCAGTGCACTTGCTGGTTAGTGGTACGAGTTGTGAAAAGTGTGATTTACAATTCGTGCACCAGATTCCTTGTTTGCAAACATGTAGATTTCAACAGGAATCAGCTGATGAATCTCCACCTCCTTTCCCAGCATAATACAGTGAATCATCACTGCCCTCTTGATAGTGACTTCAGATCGGTTGCTAGTTGGGAGTATAGAACGCCCAATAAAATCCAGCCAACCTCTAGCAACTGGTTTGAGATCTCCTCTCTTTAATTGGTAATCCACTTGGTTCCAGGGAGGCATATGTCCTCTAGAACTTGATCCAGCCTTTTATCCTTGGCCATTCTCCTGTTAAAGGACTCTGGATCATCTTGTAGTTGAGGAAGTTTACGAATTTCTCTCACTTTGTCAAAGTGGAAGTAAATACTCTTCCCTCTGACCATAGTCCAAAAGGTGTAGAAAGCATTTCCCTCTAATCTTTGCTTCTCAGTCATCCACAGATTTGCATAGAATTCCTGGACCATGTTCCTTCCAATATGTATCTCAGGATTAGCCAGGACTTCCCAACCCCTATTTTGAATCTGCTCTTAGATCTCCGGGTATTCATCTTCTTTCAGATTGAATCTAACTTCCGGGATCACTGATCTTCAGCACACAATTTTGAGGTAATGGTCCGCATGTTCTTTAGTAAAGAACTTCTCATGCATCCAAAGTGGCTTTGAGTTGCTTTCTTTCTTGCCTCTTGAAGTGGTTTGTTTTCCTTTGGGGGCCATGAGCTTCGTTTGTTTTGGCGTAGGGATCACGGAAATCACACCAAACTTAGTGCTTTACTTGCCCTCAAGCAAATTAAAATGAAAGAAGATGAATAGATGGAGAGAAGGATTCGAACGATGGAGTAAAGGGAATGGCCGAATGTATAAATAAAGGGGAGGGAGGGACTTGGTTCGAAATTAAAAAAAAGATATGATTGAAAAATATGATAGATAAAAGATAAACATGATATGAAAAAGATGAGATTCTTTTAAAAAATTTAAAAGATAGGAAAAAGATATGAGAAAGTTAAATCTGAATTTTGGTTTATGCATCTAAGAAATAAAAGATAATAGGAATGATTTAAAAAGATTTGAAAAGAAATTGGAAAGATGAATGAGTTTTGAAAAAGAATTGAAAAGAATGGAAGAAGAATAAAAAAAAGAATTTATAAGATTATAAATTTTTGGGAATGGAAATTAAAAAATGAATGTTTATCATGTTTTGATGCAGAAAGTTTTGAATTAAAACATGAAAATTTGAAAAAATTTGAACTGGAACAAAATTACCTTTCCCCGTGCTATTCTGGTGTTAAACGCCCAGAATGATACCCATTTTGGCGTTTAACGCCCATCAGGTGGCCATTTTGGGCGTTTAACGCCCAGCCAGGTACCCTGACTGGCGTTAAACGCCAGCAATCCTTCCTTACTGGGCGTTTTTTTGAACGCCCAGATTGCTTCTTTACTGGCGTTTTGACGCCAGTAAGCTCCTTTTCTCTGTGATTTCTCTGTTTTATTTATGTCTTGAACCTTAATTTTCCTGACTTATTCACTGAAATGCATGAGCCAACATTAGGAACAAAATTAAATAAGCTTATATAATTGTTATAAACATCTAATTATTAATAATGGCTGGGTTCCCTCCCAGCAAGAGCTTCTTTACTGTCTTTAGCTGGACTTTACTAAGCTTTTACTTTAGTCTCAGTTTTGAGCATTCTTGCTCAACATTGCCTTCAAGATAATGTTTTATTCTCTGTCCATTAACAATGAACTTTTTGTCAGAGCCAATATCTTGAAGCTCTACATAACCATATAGTGACACACTTGTAATCACATATGGTCCTCTCCACCGGGATTTCAATTTCCCAGGGAACAATCTGAGCCTAGAGTTAAACAGCAGGACCTTCTGTCCTACCTCAAAGACTCTAGATGATAGCCTTTTGTCATGCCATCTTTTTGCTTTCTCTTTATAAATTTTAGCATTTTCGAAAGCATTGAGTTTGAATTACTCCAGCTCATTCAACTGGAGTAATCTTTTCTCTCCAGCCACCTTAGCATCAAGGTTTAGGAATCTGGTTGCCCAGTAGGCTTTGTGTTCTAGCTCCACTGGCAGATGACAAGCTTTTCCATACACAAGCTGGTATGGAGAGGTCCCTGATGAGCGGATAATTTATACGCTTTTTGGCATTATTTTTAGTATATTTTTTAGTTAGTTTTTATTATATTTTTATTAGTTTTTAAATAAAAATCATATTTCTGGACTTTACTATGAGTTTGTGTGTTTTTCTGTGATTTCAGGTATTTTCTGGCTGAAATTGAGGGACCTGAGCAAAAATCTGATTCAGAGGCTGAAAAAGGACTGCAGATGCTGTTGGATTCTGACCTCCCTGCACTCAAAGTGGATTTTCTGGAGCTACAGAAGCCCAATTGGCGCGCTCTTAATTGCGTTGGAAAGTAGACATCCTGAACTTTCCAGCAATATATAATAGTCTATGCTTTGCCCGAGATTTGATGGCCCAAACCGGCGTTCTAAGTCAGCTTAAGAATTATGGCGTCAAAACGCCAGAACTGGCACAAAAGCTGGAGTTAAACGCCCAAACTGGCACAAAAGCTGGCGTTTAACTCCAAGAAAAGTCTCTACATGTGAAAGCTTCAATGCTCAGCCCAAGCACACACCAAGTGGGCCCGGAAGAAGATTTCTGCATTAATTACTTATTTCCGTAAACCCTAGGCTACTAGTTCTCTATAAATAGGACCTTTTACTATTGTATTTTCATCTTGGTTCTTCTGGTTTCCTCTCTGGGGCCGAAGCCAATGACCACCATTATCACTTTTGTATTTTCAACAGTGGAGTTTCTACACACCATAGATTAAGGTGTGGAGCTCTGCTGTTCTTCATGAATTAATGCAAAGTACTACTACTTTTTCTATTCAATTCACGCCTACTTCTTCTCTAAGATATTCATTCGCATCCAAGAACATGATGAATGTGATGATTATGTGACACTCATCACCATTCTCACCTATGAACGCGTGACTAACAACCACTTCCGTTCTATATGCAAACAAGCTTGAATCTGTATCTCTTAGGTTGCTAATCTAAGATTAGAACCTTCGTGGTATAGGCTAGAATTATTGGCGGCCATTCTTGAGATCTGGAACGTCTAAACCTTGTCTATGGTATTTTGAGTAGGATCTGGGAAGGGATGACTGTGACGAGCTTCAAACTCGCGATTGTTGGGCGTGTGACAGACGCAAAAGGATCAATGGATCCTATTCCAACATGATCGAGAACCGACAGATGATTAGCCGTGCGGTGACAGCATGCGTAGAACATTTTCACTGAGAGGATGGGAAGTAGCCATTGACAATGGTGATGCCCAACATAAAGCTTGCCATGGAAGGGAGTATGAATGATTGGAAGAAGGCAATAGGAAAGCGGAGGTTCAAGAGGAACAAAGCATCTTCATACGCTTATCTGAAATTCCTACTAATGAATTACATAAGTATTTCTATCTTTACTTTATGTTTTATTTATCTTTTAATTATCAATCCTCCATAACCATCTGAATCCGCCTGACTGAGATTTACAAGATGACCATAGCTTGCTTCAAGCCGACAGTCTCCGTGGGATCGACCCTTACTCACGTAAGGTGATTCACGTTTGAGAGCTCCAAGTCCTTTGGCGCCATTGTTGATGATCACAATTTCGTGCACTAAGTTTTTGGCGCCGTTGCCGGGGATTGTTCGAGTTTGGACAACTGACGGTTCATCTTGTTGCTTAGATTAGGTAATTTTATTTTATTTTTATTTTCGAAAAATTAAAAAAAAAATTCTATTTTGTTCTTCAGAGTTTTTAAGAATGAATTCTAGAGTTTCTTGATGATTTGTTGAAGTCTGGCTGGCTGTGAAGCCATGTCTAATCTTATTGGACCGAGGTTTCAACTTATCATCACAAGAGCTTGTTGATTTCTATCAATTTTGCTGTTGTTAGCAATGATCTGCTAAAGCTTGGCTGGCTATTGGCCATGTCTAGTGTTTTGGACCGGAGCTTTCATTGAAAGCTTGGCTGGCTAGTAAGCCATGTCTAATTCCTGGACCGAAGTCTTAGACTAGCATTGCAATGATTCCTGGAACTCTTATTAAAAATTTTGAACCCCTTTATATTCTTTTCCACTCAATTTTCAAAAAATCACAAAAAAAATTTTAAAATCATAAAAATCAAAAATATTTTATGCTTTTTGTTTGAGTCTAGTGTCTAATTTTAAGTTTGGTGTCAATTGCATACCTATAATTTTCGAAAATTACATGCATTATGTTCTTCATTAATCTTCAAGTTGTTCTTGATGATTTCATTGCTTTGATCTTTAAATTCTCTTGTTTCGTGTGTTTTGTTGTTTCTCATATGCATTCTCAATTTGTTAGTGTCTCTTATATGAAAATTTTTAAGTTTGCTGTCCTGCATGCATTGTTTGTTTGATTTGAGTTTCCTAAGATTAATTGTATTTTGATTGTTTCTCATCATTGAAAATTTCAAAAAAATTCTCAAAACTATGTCTTTTCAAGTCAATAATATAGAGAATTGAAGATTCAGAACATTCAGCAGAGGAATCAAACAGAAAAAGCTGGGCGTTCAAAACGCCCAGTGAAGAAGGAAAACCGGCGTTTAAACGCCAGCCAGGGTACCTGGCTAGGCGTTTAACGCCCAAAAAGGTAGGATTTTGGGCGTTAAACGCCAGAATGGATGCCATTCTGGGCGTTTAACGCCAGGAGGACACTAGAGGGAAGATTTTGTTTTTAATTCAAATCTTTTTCAAATTTTCATAATTTTTCAAAATCAAATCTTTTTCAAATCATATCTTTTCAATCATATCCTTTCAAAATTAATTTCTTTCCATTTTTTTTATTATGATAATTTTCGAAAATCCTTGCTATAATTAATGATTTACTTCAAAATTTTCAAGTTGTTACTTGCCTATTAAGAAAGGATCAAATTTTAAATTTTAAGAATCATATCTTTTAATTTCTTGCTTGTCAAGTAATCAACTTTAATTTTTAAACTTTCTTTTTAAAAAAAAATTGATTTTCAATCATATCTTCTCAATCTTATCTTTTCAATCACATCTTTTTCAAAATTAACTCTCAATCATATCTTTTTGATTTCTAATTTCAAAATCTTTTCAAAAATCACTTAATTTCTTTCCTAATCTTAATTTTCAAAAATCTCAATCAAATTTTCAAATTTCTTTTTATTATTTCAAAATCTTTTTAATTTATTTTCGAAAATTCTTCCCCTCTTCTCACATCCTTCTATTTAAGGGACTAACACTCCTCCTCAAGGTGCAATTTGAACTCTATCCCTCTTGATAAGTTCGAATTCTCTTCTATCTACCTCCTTCTTTTATTCTTCTTTTCCTCTGACACCTCAAGGAATCTCTATACTGTGACATAGAGGATTCTCTACTTTCTTGTTCTCTTCTCTTTCATATGAGCAAGAGCAAAGATAAAGGCATTCTTGTTTGAGCTGATCCTGAACCTGAAAGGACGTTGAAGAGAAAGCTAAGAGATGCTAAAGCACAATTCTCTCTAGAGGGCCTAACAGAGCTTTTCAAAGAAGAAGAAACAATGGCAGCTGAAAACAACAATGACAACAATGCAAGGAAGGTGCTTGGTGACTTTACTGAACCTACTCCCGACTTCTATGGGAGAAGTATCTCAATCTCTGCCATTGGAGCAAACAACTTTGAGCTTAAGCCTCAATTAGTTTCTCTAATACAACAGAATTGCAAGTTTTATGGACTTCCATTGGAAGATCCTCATCAGTTCTTAGCTGAATTCTTGCAAATCTGTGACACTGTCAAGACCAATGGGGTTGACCCTGAAGTCTACAGACTTATGCTCTTCCCTTTTGCTGTAAGAGACAGAGCTAGAACATGGTTAGATTCACAACCTAAAGAAAGCCTGAACTCTCAGGAAAAGCTAGTCAATGCCTTCTTGGCAAAGTTCTTTCCACCTCAAAAATTGAGTAAGCTTAGAGTGGAAGTCCAAACCTTCAGTCAGAAGGAAGGTGAATCCCTCTATGAAGCATGGGAAAGATACAAGCAATTGATCAGAAGGTGTCCTTCTGACATACTTTCAGAATGGAGCATCAAAGGTATCTTCTATGATGGTCAGTCTGAACTATCCAAAATGTCATTGGACAGCTCTGCTGGAAGATCTCTACATCTGAAGAAGACGCCTGCAGAAGCTCAGGAACTCATTGAAATGGTTGCAAATAACCAATTCATGTACACTTTTGAAAGGAATCCTGTGAATAATGGGACAACTCAGAAGAAGGGAGTTCTTAAGATTGATACTCTGAATGCCATATTGGCTCAGAATAAAATATTGACCCAACAAGTCAATATGATTTTTCAGAGTCTGTCTGGAATGCAAACAGCAACAGGCAGTACTAAGGAAGCTTCCTCTGAAGAAGAAACTTATGATCCTGAGAACCCAGCAATGGAAGAGGTGAATTACATGGGAGAACCCTATGGAAACACCTATAATCCTTCATGGAGAAATCATCCAAATCTCTCATGGAAGGATCAATAGAGACCTCAACAAGGTTTCAACAACAATAATGGTGGAAGAAACAGGTTTAGCAATAGCAAGCCTTTTCCATCATCTTCTCAGCAACAGACAGAGAATTCTAAGCAAAGCCACTCTGACTTAGCAACCATTGTCTCTGATCTAATCAAAACCACTCAAAGTTTCATGACTAAAACAAGGTCCTCCATTAGAAATTTGGAGGCACAAGTGGGCCAGCTGAGTAAGAAAATTACTGAACTCCCTCCTAGTACTCTCCCAAGCAATACAGAAGAGAATCCAAAGAGAGAGTGCAAGGCCATAAACACGTCTCACATGGCCGAACCTGGAGAGGAGGAAGAGGCAGTGATCTCCACTAAGGAAGACCTCAATGGACGTCCACTGGCCTCCGTGGAGTTCCATGATGAGGAACCATGGGAATCTGAGGCTCACACAGAGACCATAGAGATTCCATTGAATTTACTTCTGCCATTCATGAGCTCTAATGAGTATTCTTCCTCTGAAGAGGATGAAGATGTTACTGAAGAAGATGAAGATGTTACTGAAGAGAAAGTTGCTAAGTACCTTGGAGCAATCATGAAGCTAAATGCCAAGTTGTTTGGTAATGAGACTTGGGAGGATGAACCTCCATTGCTCATCAAAGAACTGGATGACTTGACTAGGCAGAAATTACCTCTGAAGAGACAAGATCCCTTGTACCATAGGCACCATGACCTTTGAGAAGGCTCTGTGTGACCTGGGGTCAATTATAAACCTTATGCCTCTCTTTGTAATGGAGAAGCTAGGGATCATTGAGGTACAAGCTGCTAGAATCTCACTAGAGATGGCAGACAATTCAAGGAAACAAGCTTATGGACTTGTAGAGGATGTCTTGGTAAAGGTTGAAGACCATTACATCCCTGCTGATTTCATAATCCTAGAGAGTGGGAAGTGTATGGATGAATCCATCATCCTTGGCAGACCCTTCCTAGTCACAGCAAAAGATGTGATTGATGTTAACAGAGGAAAATTGATCATTCAAGTGAATGAAGACTCCATTGTGTTTAAAGCTTAAGGATATCCCTCTGTAACCATGGAGAGGAAGCATAAAGAGCTTCTCTCAATACAGAGTCAAACAGAGCCCCACACTCAAACTCTAAGTTTGGTGTTGGGAGGCCACAACCAAACTTTAAGTTTGGTGTTGAACCCCCACATTCAAACTCTAAGTTTGGTGTTGGGAGGTCCCAACATTGCTCTGAGTATCTGTGAGGCTCCATGAGAGCCCACTGTCAAGCTATTAACATTAAAAAAGTGCTTGTTGGGAGGCAACCCAATCTTTACTGTTCTATGTTAAATTTCTATTTTCTTTTATTATTTTATGTTTTCTGTAGGGTGATGATCATGTCAAAGTTATGCAATCTAACATAAACAATATATATAGATATCTCAATTGGGGAGAGATGGCTGAGTGGACTAAAGCGTAAGTACAGTTGATATAGTTGATGCACAATCAAAATATGGTTTTTGGGGTGGAATTTGTGGCGGCAACCTATAGGTTTCGTCGTTTTTCTAATTTCTTCCCTAGCAGAATGTGAAAGATTACACTAATTCTATTACTTCTATTAAATACAATGAAGAGAAAAGGATTAGATTAGAAGAAAAAAGAGGGGGCAATAAAAGAGGGGTACTAGAATTGATGAAAAGGAAATGTCTTTTGATTTTTTTTTTCATTCTATCCTATCTATTTCTTGAATAAGTGATAATCCAGCAGTTCTTACTCAGGGAATTTTTGGACATTAAAGGTTTTTTTGAATTCAGTGCTAAAGAATTTCCTGTAGCTACCATATAGTATTATCTCTACTTGGTGGTAAAAAGAACATAAGCCAGATGAAGGAACAGAAACACCTAGGATGTAGACGATCATAACATGAGTGATTCAGCGGATTTGAAGTCACAAAAAAAATTGAAAAAGCAAAAACAGAAGAAAAAACAGTATTAAAAATAGAACACCCTGGAGGAGAAACTTACTGGTGTTTAAACTCCAGTAAGGGTAGCAGAATGGGCGTTAAACGCCCAGCCTAACACCATTCTGGATGTTTAACGCCAGAAATGGGCACCAGACTGGCGTTTAACGCCAGGAATGGGCAAGAAGCTGGCATTAAATGCCAGAAATGGGCAGCAGCCTGGCGTTTAATGCCAGGATTGCAGAAAGGGGCATTTTTGCATGCCACTTGGTGCAGGGATGAGTTATCCTTGACACCTCAGGATCTGTGGACCCCACAGGATCCCCACCTACCCCACCTCTCTCTCTCTTCTTCACCCATTCGCCAATCACCTCAATACCTCTTCCCCAAAAACCCCTCACCCATCAAATCCCACTATTCTCTTCACCACTCACATCCATTCTTCATAAAACCCCACCTACCTCACCATTCAAATTCAAACCACTTTTCCACCCAAACCCACCCATAATGGCCGAACCATACCCCCCTCTCCACTCCTATATAAACTCATCTTCACTCCTTCATTTTCACACAACATACACACTACTTCTCCTCCTTGGCTGAAAAACTATGCCCCCTCCATCTCCTCTATTTCTTCTTCTTCTATTCTCTTCTTTCTTCTTTTGCTCGAGGACCAGCAAACCTTCTAAGTTTGGTGTGGTAAAATCATTGTTTTTTGTTTTTCCATAACCATTTATGGCACCAAAGGCCGGAGAAACCTCTAGAAAGAGGAAAGGGAAGGCAAAAGCTTCCACCTCTGAGTCATGGGAGATGGAGAGATTCATCTCAAGGGTGCACCAAGACCACTTCTATGAAGTTGTGGCTAAGAAGAAGGTGATCCCCGAGGTCCCTTTCAAGCTCAAAAAGGGCGAATATCTGGAGATCCGACATGAGATCCGAAGAAGAGGTTGGGAAGTTCTCACCAACCCCATTCAACAAGTCGGAATCTTAATGGATCAAGAGTTTTATGCTAATGCATGGATCACCAAGAACCATGATCAAAGTGTGAACCCGGACCCAAAGAATTGGCTTACAATGGTTCGGGGGAAATGCTTAGATTTTAGTCCGGAGAATGTAAGGTTGGCATTCAATTTGCCAATGATGCAAGGAGATGCACACCCCTACACTAGAAGGGTCAACTTTGATCAAAGGTTGGACCAAGTCCTCATAGACATCTGTGAAGAGGGCGCTCAATGGAAGATAGATTCAAGAGGGAAGCCGGTTCAACTAAGAAGGCATGAGATTAGAGAAGACCAAAGAACCATGAGAGAGGAGCAACAAAGGCAAGGAAGAGACATTGAGGAGCTCAAGCACTCCATAAAGATCTTCAAGAGGAAGAACAAGCCGCCATCACTAAGGTGGACCCGTTCTTTAATCTCCTTGTTCTTTATTTTCTGTTTTTCGAATTTTTATGCTTTATGTTTATTTATGTTTGTGTCTTTATTACATGATCACTAGTGTTTAAGTGTCCATGCCTTAAAGCAATGAACATGAATCCATCACCTTTCTTAAATGAAAAATGTTTTTAATTGAAAAAGAAAAAGAAGTTCATGAATTTCAAATTTTATAACAGTTTAGTTACTTTGATGTGGTGGCAATACTTTTGTCTTTCTGAATGAATGCTTGAACAGTGCATATTTTTAATACTATTGATTCATGAATGTTAAAATTGTTGGCTCTTAAAAGAATGATGGAAAAGGAGAAATGTTATTTGATAATCTGAAAAATCATAAAAGTGATTCTTGAAGCAAGAAAAAGCAGTGAAAAGCTTGCAGAAAAAAAGGATATATGCAGAAAAAAAAGAGAAAGAAAAAGCAAGCAGAAAAAGCCAATAGCCCTTAAAACCAAAAGGCAAGGGTAAAATAAAGGGATCCAAGGCTTTGAGCATCAGTGGATAGGAGGGCCCACAGAAATAAAATCCTGGCCTAAGCGGCTAAACCAAGCTGTCCCTAACCATGTGCTTGTGGCGTGAAGGTGTCAAGTGAAAACATGAGACTAAGCGGTTAAAGTCATGGTCCAAAAGCAAAAAGAGTGTGCTTAAGAGCTTTGGACACCTCTAATTGGGGACTCTAGCAAAGCTGAGTCACAATCTGAAAAGGTTCACCCAGTTATGTGTCTGTAGCATTTATGTATCCGGTGGTAATACTGGAAAACAAAATGCTTTGGGTCACGGCCAAGACTCATAAAGTAGCTGTGTTCAAGAATCAACATACTTAACTAGGAGAATCAATAACACTATCTGGATTCTGAGTTCCTATAGATGCTAATCATTCTGAACTTCAAAGGATAAAGTGAGATGCCAAAACTGTTCAGAAGCAAAAAGCTAAAAGCCCCGCTCATCTAATTAGTACTGATCTTCATAAATGTTTTTGGAATTCATTGTATATTCTCTTCTTTTTATCCTATTTGATTTTTAGTTGCTTGGGGACAAGCAACAATTTAAGTTTGGTGTTGTGATGAGCGGATAATTTATACGCTTTTTGGCATTGTTTTTAGTATGTTTTTAGTATATTTTAGTTAGTTTTTATTATGTTTTTATTAGTTTTTAAATAAAATTCACATTTCTGGACTTTACTATGAGTTTGTGTGTTTTTTTGTGATTTCAAGTATTTTTTGGCTGAAATTGAGGGACCTGAGCAAAAATCTGATTTAGAGGCTGAAAAAAGACTGCAGATGCTGTTGGATTCTGATCTCCCTGCATTCGAAGTGGATTTTCTGGAGCTACAGAAGCCCAAATGGCGCGCTCTCAATTGCGTTGGAAAGTAGACATCCTGGGCTTTCCAGCAATATATAATAGTCCATACTTTGCCCGAGATTTGATGGCCCAAACCGGCATTCCAAGTCAGCTTAAGAATTCTGGCGTCAAAACGCCAGAACTGGCACAAAAGCTGGAGTTAAACGCCCAAACTGGCACAAAAGCTGGCGTTTAACTCCAAGAAAAGTCTCTACATGTGAAAGCTTCAATGCTCAGCCCAAGCACACACCAAGTGGGCCCGGAAGAAGATTTCTGCATTAATTACTTATTTTTGTAAACCCTAGGCTACTAGTTCTCTATAAATAGGACCTTTTACGATTGTATTTTCATCTTGGTTCTTTTGGTTCCCTCTCTGGGGCCGAAGCCAATGACCACCATTATCACTTTTTTATTTTCAACGGTGGAGTTTCTACACACCATAGATTAAGGTGTGGAGCTCTGCTGTTCTTCATGAATTAATGCAAAGTACTACTGTTTTTCTATTCAATTCACGCCCACTTCTTCTCTAAGATATTCATTCGCACCCAAGAACATGATGAATGTGATGATTATGTGACACTCATCACCATTCTCACCTATGAACGCGTGACTGACAAGCACTTCCGTTCTACATGCAAACAAGCTTGAATGTGTATCTCTTGGGTTGCTAATCTAAGATTAGAACCTTCGTGGTATAGGCTAGAATTATTGGCGGCCATTCCTGAGATCCGGAATGTGTAAACCTTGTCTGTGGTATTCTGAGTAGGATCTGTTAAGCAATGACTGTGACGAGCTTCAAACTCGCGATTGTTGGGCGTGTGACAGACGCAAAAGGATCAATGGATCCTATTCCAACATGATCGAGAACCGACAGATGATTAGTCGTGCGGTGACAGCGTGCGTAGAATATTTTCACTGAGAGGACGGGAAGTAGCCATTGACAACGGTGATGCCCAACATAAAGCTTGCCATGGAAGGGAGTATGAATGATTGGAAGAAGGCAATAGGAAAGCGGAGGTTCAAGAGGAACAAAGCATCTTCATACGCTTATCTGAAATTCCTACCAATGAATTACATAAGTATCTCTATCTTTACTTTATGTTTTACTTTTCTTTTAATTATCAATCCTCCATAACCATTTGAATCCGCCTGACTGAGATTTACAAGATGACCATAGCTTGCTTCAAGCCGACAGTCTCCGTGGGATCGACCCTTACTCACGTAAGGTATTACTTGGACGACCCAGTGCATTTGCTGGTTAGTTGTGCGGAATTGTGACAAAGTGTGATTCACGTTTGAGAGCTCCAAGTCCTTTGGCGCCATTGTTGATGATCACAATTTCGTGCACCAGTCCCTATAGGAGTCTTGAATGCTATTCTGTATGCCAACAGAGCATCATCTAGACCTATTGCCCAATCCTTTCTACGGGTACTTACAATCCGTTCCAAGATTTGTTTTAGTTCTCTATTCGAGACTTCAGCCTGCCCATTTGTCTATGGATGATATGGAGTTGCCACTTTATGGTTAATTCCAAATCGGACCAGAGCAGAGTCAAGCTGTTTATTGTAGAAATGAGTGCCTCCATCACTGATCAGTATCCTAAGGACACCAAATCTGCTGAAGATATGCTTCTGGAGGAACTTCATCACTGTCTTAGTATGATTAGTGGGTGTTGCAATTGCCTCTACCCATTTAGATACATAGTCTACTGCCACTAGAATATAAGTGTTTGATTAAGATGGTGGGAAAGGTCCCATGAAGTCAATACCCCATACATCAAACAACTCAATCTCTAAGATCCCTTGCTAAGGCATGGCATAACCGTGAGGCAGATTACCAGCTCTCTGGTAACTGTCACAGTTACGTACAAACTCTCGGGAGTCTCGAATCAGAGCTAGAGGACATTTTTAAAGATGTTCAGCCTGATTTGGAGGAACCAGAGAGAACAGCAGAACCTCTGAAAACTCCTCAGGAAGAGGAGAAACCTCCTAAACCCAAGTTTAAACCACTACCACCATCCCTGAAATATGCATTTCTGGGAGAAGATGACACTTTTCTGGTAATCATAAGCTCTGCCTTAGAGCCACAGGAAGAGAAAGCACTAATTCAGGTGCTAAGGACACACAAGACAGCTCTTGGATGGTCCATAAGTGATCTTAAGGGCATTAGCCCAGCAAGATGCATGCATAAGATCCTATTGGAGGATGATGTTAAGCCAGTGGTTCAACCACAGAGGCGGCTAAATCCAGCCATGAAGAAGGTGATGCAGAAAGAGGTCACTAAGTTACTAGAGGCTGGGATTATTTATCCTATTTTTGATAGCCCCTAGGTGAGCCCTGTCCAAGTTATCCCCAAGAAGGGAGGCATGACAGTGGTTCATAATGAAAAGAATGAACTGGTTCCTACAAGAACAGTTACAGGGTGGCGTATGTGTATTGACTACAGAAGGCTCAATACAGCTACCAGGAAGGATCATTTTCCTTTACCATTCATAGACCAGATGCTAGAAAGACTAGCAGGCCATGAATACTACTACTTTTTGGATGGCTATTCAGGTTACAAGCAAATTGCAGCAGATCCTCAGGACCAAAAGAAAATAACTTTCATATGTCCTTCTGGAGTATTTCCCTATAGAAGGATGCCATTTGGTCTGTGCAATGCACTTGCAACTTTTCAGAGGTGCATGCTCTCTATCTTCTCTGATATGGTAGAGAAATTTCTGGAAGTCTTCATGGATGACTTCTCAGTATTTGGAGACTTGTTCAGCTCCTGCCTTGACCATCTAGCACTTGTTCTGAAAAGGTGCCAAGAGACTAACCTGGTTTTAAACTGGGAGAAGTGTCACTTTATGGTGACTGAAGGAATTGTCCTTGAGCACAAAATTTCAAACAAGGGAATAGAGGTGGATCAAGCTAAGGTAGAGGTAATTGAAAAATTACCACCACCTACCAATGTTAAGGCAATCAGAAGCTTTCTAGGGCATGCAGGATTCTATAGGAGGTTTATAAAGGATTTTTCAAAAATCGCAAAACTTCTGAGCAATCTGTTAGCTGCTGACACGCTATTTATCTTTGATACAGAGTGTCTGCAGGCGTTTGAAACCCTAAAAGCTAAGCTGGTCACAGCACCAGTCATTTCTGCATTAGACTGGACATTACCATTCGAACTAATGTGTGATGCCAGTGACCATGCCATTGGTGCAGTATTGGGACAAAGGCATAACAAGCTTCTGTACGTCATTTACTATGCTAGCCGTATTTTGAATGATGCACAAAAGAATTACACAACCACAGAAAAAGAGTTGCTTGCAGTGGTTTATGCCATTGACAAGTTCAGATCTTATTTAGTGGGATCAAAAGTGATTGTGTATACTGACCATGCTGCTCTAAAATATCTCCTCACAAAGCAGGATTCAAAACCCAGGCTCATAAGATGGGTGTTGCTTCTGTAAGAGTTTGATATAGAAATAAGAGACAGAAAGGGGACAGAGAACCAGGTAACTGACCACCTGTCTCGGATAGAACCAGTAGCAGGGGCGTCCCTCCCTCCTACTGAGATCTCTGAGACCTTCCCGGATGAGCAACTCTTTGCCATTCAGGAAGTACCATGGTTTGCAGACATTGCAAACTATAAAGCTGTGAGATTCATACCCAAAGAGTACAGTAAACAGAAAACGAAAAAATTGATTTCTGATGCAAAGTACTACTTATGGGATGAACAGTATCTCTTTAAGAGGTGTGCAGATGGAATGGGGTTTATTTTTCATAACTAATTATTTTGAATTCTAATTTTATTTTATTTATTTTAATATTTTTGAATTCTAACTTATAATTAAAATAAAAACAAAAATATTTTTCTTTTCTTTTAATTTATATTCGAATTCCCTCTCTCTCTCATCTCTTTCTATTTATTTTATTTAATTACTAACACTTCTCTTCTACTTATAATTCGAACCCTCTCCCTCTCTCTGTGTTCAAATTCATCTCTCTCCTCTCTATTCTCGTTCTTCTATTCTTCTATTCTTCTACTCACATAAAGAAATCTCTATACTGTGACATAGAGGATTTCTCTTCTTTTCTGTTCTCTTCTTTTTCATATGAGCAAGAATAGGGATAAAGACATCCTTGTTGAAGCTGATCCTGAACCTGAAAGGACTCTGAAGAGGAAGCTAAAAGAAGATAAAGCACAACACTCTGGAGAGGACCTTACAGAAATTTTCGAAGAAGAAGTAAACATGGCAGCCGAACCCAATAACAATGGTGGAGATGCAAGAAAGATGCTTGGTGACTTTACTACACCAACTTCCAACTTTTATGGAAGAAACATCTCAATTCCTGCAATTGGAGCAAACAACTTTGAGTTTAAGCCTCAATTAGTTTCTCTAATGCAGCAGAATTGCAAGTTTCATGGACTTCCATTGGAAGATCCTCATCAGTTCTTAGCTGAATTCTTGTAAATCTGTGACACTGTTAAGACCAATGGGGTTAATCCTGAGGTCTACAGACTTATGCTTTTCCCTTTTGCTGTAAGAGACAGAGCTAGGACATGGTTGGACTCACAACCTAAAGAAAGCCTGAACTCTTGGGAAAAGTTGGTCAATGCTTTCTTGGCCAAGTTCTTTCCACCTTAAAAATTGAGTAAGCTTAGAGTGGAAGTCCAAACTTTCAGACAGAAGGAAGATGAATTCCTCTATGAAGCTTGGGAAAGATATAAGCAATTGATCAGAAGGTGTCCTTCTGGCATGCTTTCAGAATGGAGCATCATATGTATATTCTATGATGGTCTGTCTGAATTGTCCAAGATGTCATTGGACCACTCTGCTGGTGGATCTCTTCATCTGAAGAAGACGCCTGAAGAAGCCCAGGAACTCATTGAAATGGTTACAAATACCAATTCATGTACACTTCTGAAAGAAATCCTGTGAATAATGGGATGACTCAGAAGAAAGGAGTTCTTGAGGTTGACACTCTGAATGCCATATTGGCTCAGAATAAAATATTGACTCAGCAAGTCAATATGATTTCTCAGAGTCTAACTGGAATGCAAGCTGCATCCGGCAGTACTAAAGAAGTTTGCTTCGAAGGAGAAGCTTATGACCCTGAGAATCCTGGAATGGAAGAAGTGAATTACATGGGAGAATCCTATGGAAACACTTATAACCCTTCATGGAGGAATCATCCTAATTTCTCATGGAAGGATCAATAGAAGCCTTAACACGGCTTCAATAATAATGGTGGGAGAACACGGTTTGGCAATAGCAAACCTTTCCCATCTTCTTCTCAGCAACAGACAGAGAATTCTAAGCAGAGCCTCTCTGACTTAGCAACCATAATCTCTGATCTAAGTAAAACCACTCACAGTTTCATGATTGAAACAAGGTCCTCCATTAGAAATTTGGAGGGACAAGTGGGTCAGTTGAGTAAAAGAGTTACTGAACTCCCTCCAAGTACTCTCCCAAGCAATACAGAAGAGAATCCAAAAAGAGAGTGCAAGGCCATCAACACGCCCAACATGGCCGAACCTGTAGAGGAGGAAAAATTAGTGATTTCTTGTAAGGAAGACCTCAATGGACGTCCACTGGCCACTAAGGAGTTCCCTCATGAGGAACTAAGGGAATCTGAGGCTCATATAGAGACCATAGAGATTCCACTGAACTTACTGTTACCCTTCATGAGCTCTGATGAGTATTCTTCCTCTGAAGAGGATGAAGACATTATTGAAGAGCAAGTTGCCCTGTACCTAGGAGCAATCATGAAGCTAAATGCCAAGCTATTTGGTAATGAGACTTAGGACGATGAACCTCCATTACTCATCAATGAACTGAATGATCTGGTTCAACTGAAATTACCTCAGAAGAAACAGGATCCTGGAAAGTTCTTAATACCCTGTACCATAGGCACCATGACCTTTGAGAAGGCTCTGTGTGACCTGGGGTCAAGTATAAACCTCATGCCACTCTTTGTAATGGAGAAACTAGGGATCTTTGAGGTACAAGCTACAAGATTCTCACTAGAACTGGTAGACAAATCAAGGAAACAGGCTTATGGACTTGTAGAGGATGTATTAGTGAAGGTTGAAGGCCTGTACATCCCTACTGATTTCATAATCCTAGACACTGGGAAGGATGAGGATGAATCCATTATCCTTGGAAGACCCTTCCTAGCCACAACAAAAGTTGTGATTGATGTGGACAGAGGAGAGTTAGTCCTTCAATTGAATGAGGACTACCTTGTGTTTAAGGCTCAAGGATCTTCTTCTGAAACCATGGAGAGGAAGCATGAAAAGCTTCTCTCAACACAGAGTCAAACAGAGCCCCCACACTCAACTTCTAAGTTGGGTGTTGGGAGGTCACCATCAAGCTCTGAATCTCTGTGAGGCTCTCTAAGAGCTCAATGTCAAGCTATTGACATTAAAGAAGCGCTTATTGGGAGGCAACCCAATTTTATTTAATTATGTTTATTTGTTTCCCATTGTCATTTTATGTTTTCTTTAGGTAGATGATCATGTGGAGTCACAAAAACAACTACAAAATTAAAGCGGAATCAAAAACAGCATGAAAAATAGAACACCCTGGAGGACAGGCTTACTGGCGTTTAAATGCCAGTAAGGATAGCAGAATGGGCGTTTAACGCCCAGCCTGGCAGCATTCTGGGCATTTAACGCCAGAAAAGGGTGTCTGGCGTCTGGCTGGCGTTAAACGCCAGAATTGGCAGACAGACTGGCGTTTAATGCCAGAAAAGGGTGTCTGGCCAGCGTTAAACGCCAGAAAGGGGTAGCAGACTGGCGTTTAACGCTAGAAAAGGTAGCAGAGCTGGCGTTAAACGCCAGATTTGGCACACAATGCGCGTTTAAACGCCAGAATAGTGCAGGGACCCAATTTCCTTGACACCTCAGGATCTGTGGACCCCACAGGAACCCCACCTACCCCCTCTCTTTCTACCCTCTTCACACCTTTCCATAACACTCTTTCCCAAATACACTTGACCAATCCAATCACCACCTCTTTCCCAAATGCTATTCACCTATCAAATCCTCCTCTCTTCCCCATACTCTCTTCACCACTTACATCCATCCATCATTAAAACCCCACCTACCTCACCATTCAAATTCAAACCAATTCCCTCCCAAACCCACCCTTCATAACTGAATTCCCTCTCTCTCTTATCCTATATTACCCCTCCTTACCACCTTCAATTCCACACATCATACACACTTCTCACTCCCTTGACTGAACCCACCACACATCTCCATCTCCTCCGTTTCTTCTTCTTCTCCTCCTTTCTTTCTTCTTTTGCTCGAGGATGAGCAAACATTTTAAGTTTGGTGTGGAAAAAGCTCTGCTTTTTATTTTTCCATAACCATTAATGGCACTTAAGGCCGGAGAAACCTCTAGAAAGAGGAAAGGGAAGGCAATTGCTTCCACCTCTGAGTCATGGGAGATGGAGAGATTCATCTCAAAGGTCCATCAAGACCACTTCTATGAAGTTGTGGCCAAGAAAAAGGTGATCCCCGAGGTCCCCTTCATGCTCAAAAAAGAGTGAATATCCGGAGATCCGACGTGGTATTCGAAGAAGAGGTTGGGAAACTCTCACCAACCCCATCCAACAAGTCGGGATCTTAATGGTTCAAGAGTTCTATGCTAATGCATGGATCACTAGGAACCATGATCAAAGTATGAACCCGAACCCAAAGAATTGGCTCACAATGGTTCGAGGAAAATACTTGGATTTCAGTCCGGAAACTGTAAGGTTGGCATTCAACTTGCCAATAATGAGAGGAGATCCTCACCCTTTCATTAAAAGAGTCAACTTTGATCAAAGGTTTGACCAAGTCCTCATGGACATCTGTGTGGAAGGAGCTCAATGGAAGAGAGACTCAAGAGGCAAGCCGGTTCAATTAAGAAGGCCTGACCTCAAACCCGTGGCTAGGGGATGGTTGGAGTTCATCCAACGCTCTATCATTCCCACTAGCAACCGGTCTGAAGTTACTATGGACCGGGATATCATGATCCATAGTATCATGATTGGAGAGGAAGTAGAAGTTCATGAGATCATATCTCTAGAATTATACAAGGTGGCTGACAAGCCTTCCACTTTGTCAAGGTTAGCCTTTCCTCATCTCATATGTCACCTATGCAATTCAGCTGGAATTGTCATAGAGGAAGACACCCTCATTGAAGAGGACAAGCCCATCACTAAGAATGGAGCACCAAGAGCACTCCATCATCCTCCATGAAATAAGAGAGGACCAAAAGGCCATGAGAGAAGAGCAACAAAGGCAAGGAAGAGACATAGAGGAGCTCAAGCGCTCCATAAGATCTTCAAGAGGAAGAACTAGCCGCCATCACTAAGGTGGACCCGTTCCTTAATTTTCTTGCTCTTATTTTTCTGTTTTTCGATTTCTATGCTTTATGTTTTATCCATGTTTGTGTCTTTATTACATGATCATTAGTGTCTATTGTCTATGTCTTAAAGCTATGAATGATTCCATGAATCCCTCACCTTTCTTAAATAAAAAACGTTTTTAATTGCAAAAGAACAAGAAGTGCATAATTTCGAATTCTATCTTGAAGTTAGCTTAATTATTTTGATGTCGTGGCAATACTTTTTGTTTTCTGAATGAATGCTTAAACAGTGCATATTTTTTATATTGTTGTTTATGAATATTAAAATTGTTGGCTCTTGAAAGAATAATGAAAAAAGAGAAATGTTATTGACCATCTAAAAAATCATAAAATTGATTCTTGAAGCAAGAAAAAGCAGTGAAAAACAAAGCTTGCGAAAAAAAGGCGAAAAAGAAAAAGAAAGAAAAAAAAAAGGAAAAGCAAGCAGAAAAAGCCAATAACCCTTTAAACCAAAAGGCAAGGGTAAAAAGGATCCAAGGCTTTGAGCATTAATGGATAGGAGGGCCCAAAGGAATAAAATCCTGGCCTAAGCGGCTAAATCAAGCTGTCCCTAACCATGTGCTTGTGGCGTGAAGGTGTCAAGTGAAAAGTTTGAGACTGAGCGGTTAAAGTCATGGTCCAAAGTAAAAAAAGAGTGTGCTTAAGAGCTCTGGACACCTCTAATTGGGGACTCTAGCAAAGCTGAGTCACAATCTGAAAAGGTTCACCCAGTTATGTGTCTGTGTCATTTGTGTATCCGGTGGTAATATGGGAAAACAAAATGCTTAGGGTCACGGCCAAGACTCATAAAGTAGCTGTGTTCAAGAATCAACATACTGAACTAGGAAAATCAATAACACTAGCTAAATTCTGAGTTCCCATGGATGCCAATCATTCTAAACTTCAAAGGATAAAGTGAGATGCCAAAACTGTTCAGAAGCAAAAAGTTACTAGCCCCGCTCATCTAATTAAAACTAATCTTCACTGATGTTTTTGAAATCTATTGTATATTCTCTTCTTTTTATCCTATTTTTTTTAGTTGCTTGAGGACAAGCAACAATTTAAGTTTGGTGTTGTGATGAGCGGATAATTTATACCCTTTTTGGCATTATTTTTACATAGTTTTTAGTATGTTTTAGTTAGTTTTTATTATATTTTTATTAGTTTTTATTCAAAAATCAAATTTCTGGACTTTACTATGAGTTTGTGTATTTTTCTGTGATTTCAGGTATTTTTTGGCTGAAATTGAGGGACCTGAGCAAAAATCTGATTCAGAGGCTGAAAAAGGACTGCAGATGCTGTTGGATTCTAACCCTCCTGCACTCGAAATAGATTTTCTGGAGCTACAGAATCCCAATTGGCTCGTTCTCAATTGCGTTAGAAAGTAGACATCTTGGGCTTTCCAGCAATATATAATAGTCTATACTTTGCCCTAGATTTGATGGCCCAAACGGGCGTTCAAAGACAGCCCAAGGAATTCAGGCGTAAAACGCCCAAAATGGCACCAAATCTGGCGTTTAACTCCAAGAACAGCCTAAGCACGAAAAAGCTTCAATGCTCAACCCAAGCACACACCAAGTGGGCCCCGGAAGTGGATTTCTGCACTATCTGCACTTAGTTACTCATTTTCTGTAAACCCTAGTAACTAGTTTAGTATAAAAACTACTTTTAGAGATTTATTTTAAAAGTCTTTTGACCATATTACGCTATCATAGCTTATTGTACACGTTGGGAGGCTGGCCTCACGGCCATGCCTAGACCTTCTTTCACTTATGTATTTTCAACAGTGGAGTTTCTACATCCCATAGATTAAGGTGTGGAGCTCTGCTGTTCTTCATGAATTAATGCAAGTACTATTGTTTTTCCTTCAATTCATGCCTACTTCTTCTCCAAGATATACTCTTGTTCTTAATTCAGTTAAGTCAGAATGAAGGGGTGAGCCGTGACAATCACCCAATCTTCGTTACTCGCTTAGCCAAGATCCGCGTGCCTGACAACCACAAAACGGTCTACATGATGTTCAACGTAGTCATTGGACGAAAGCTGGAGTATATTCTCTTGGATATCTAATACACGGACCGAGTCCGTGAGATTAGTATCTTCGTGGTATAGGCTAGAACCATTGGCAGCATTCCTGGGATCCGGAAAGTCTAAACCTTGTCTGTGGTATTTCGAGTAGGATCCGGGAAGGGATGACTATGACGAGCTTCAAACCTACGAATGTTGGGCGCAAGTGACAGTATGCAAAAGGATCAATGGATCCTATTCCGACGCTAGCGGAAACCGACAGATGATTAGCCATGCAGTAATTGTGCCTGGTATTTTTCATCCGAGACGAGAAATGCGACAGTTGATTAGCCGTGCAAAAATCGTAGAGGACCATTTTCACTGAGAGGATCCTACAGCTTGCCATGGAAGGGAGCACGCATGGTTGGAAGAAGGCAATAGGAAAGCAGAGGTTCAGAAGCAACAAATCATCTCCAGACGCTTATCTGAAATTCCCACCAATGAATTTACATAAGTATCTTTATCTTATTTTAAGTTTTATTTATCTTTTAATTATCAAAACCTCATAATCATTTGAATCCGTCTGACTGAGATTTACAAGGTGACCATAGCTTGCTTCAAGCCGACAATCTCCGTGGGATCGACCCTTACTCACGTAAGGTATTACTTGGATGACCTAGTGCACTTGCTGGTTAGTTGTGTGGAGTTGTGAATAAAAGTGTGAGATCACGATTCCGTGCACCATGTAGCATTTTTGAAGACTTTCTATGGAGGATGGCTGATGTGTACCATGGGACAAGATGCAAACAATCACATCTACCCCATAGCATGGGCTATTGTTTCTGTTGAGAACACAACAACTTGGAAGTGATTATTGAAACTTTTGCATGAAGACATTGGTTCCTATCAGGAGCATAACTGGTGTTTTATGAGTGACATACAAAAGGTACCTATAATGTACTATATAGAAGCACGATATATGATATATTGGACTGTTTAGATTTAATGATGGTTCTGTTAGGGACTATTTGGATTTAATGAATGTATAGTCAGAATATATTTTAAGCATTAGGCACTTGTAAATTTAGAACTGATACCATTCTCATGGTCATTCTGAACTGTTACCATTGCTACGTGTGAATTACAGGGACTCATACCAGCACTGCAAGAGGTTATGCCCAATGTGCATCACAGATTTTGTGCATGGCACTTGTGGCATAACTTCCAAAAGCGAGGGAAGGACAAGCACCTGAAATCATTGTTGTGGGCATGTGGTAGAGCACAGACAGTTCCAGAGTTTAACTAAAACATGCAAACCCTCAAGACTATTAATGTGAAGGCATGGGAGTATCTGGACAAGATTCCTAGACAATTCTGGACCAGAGCGCACTACAAAGACACCCCAAAGAACGACAATGTATGCAACATGTCTAAAGTCTTCAACTCAACCACCAAGCCATATAGATCAAAGCCAATAGTTACACTACTAGAGGAAATTAGAAGGATTGCCATGACAAGCATGGCCAGAAACAAACTCAAGCTAGCCAGTCATATTGGACATTTACCTCTCATACAACAAAGTAGACTTGCAAAGGAGAGATATTTCAGTAGATACCAAACACCTATGTGGTCTGGTGATGCTGCAGAAGTCATGTTTGAAGTTCATGGTAAGCCTCACAACGTGGTAGTTGATTTGGGAAATCACACATGAAGTTGCAGGTCATGCCAGCTATCAGGTAATACACATGTAGATTTTTTTTAGATTTATTTTTCTAAATACTGCAACATATTCACTTAATTACCTGGTGCACGAAATTGTGATCATCAACAATGGCGCCAAAGACTTGGTGCTCTCAAATGTGAATCACACTTTATCACAATTCCGCACAACTAACCAGCAAGTGCACTGGGTCGTCCAAGTAATAAACCTTACGTGAGTAAGGGTCGATCCCACGGAGATTGTCGGCTTGAAGCAAGCTATGGTCATCTTGTAAATCTCAGTCAGGCGGATTCAGATGGTGATGAAGAATTGATAATTAAAAGATAAATAAAACATAAAATAAAGATAGAGATACTTATGTAATTCATTGGTGGATTTCAAATAAGCGTATGAAGATGCTTTGTTCCCCCTGAACCTCTGCTTTCCTATTGCCTTCTTCCAATCATTCATACTCCTTTCCATGGCAAGCTTTATGTTGGGCATCACCATTGTCAATGGCTACATCCCGTCCTCTCAGTGAAAATGGTCCTGATGCTCTGTCACAATATCAGCTAATCAGCTGTCGGTTCTCGATCATGTCGGAATAGGATCCATTGATCCTTTTGCGTCTGTCACACGCCCCAAAATCGCGAGTTTGAAGCTCGTCACAGTCATTCCTTCCCAGATCCTACTCGGAATACCACAGACAAGGTTTAGACTTTCCGGATCTCAGGAATGGCCGCCAATAATTCTAGCCTATACCACGAAGGTTCCAATCTTAGATTAGAAACCCAAGAGATACACACTCAATCGAAGGTAGAACGGAGGTGGTTGTCAGGCACACGTTCATAGGTGAGACTGATGATGACTGTCACAGATCATCACATTCATCAAGTTGAAGAACAAGTGATATCTTAGAGAAGAAGTAGGCGTGAATTGAATAGAAAAACAGTAGTAATTGCATTAATTCATGAGGAACAGCAGAGCTCCACACCTTAATCTATGGTGTGTAGAAACTCCACCGTTGAAAATACATAAGAACAAATAGTGTAAGCATGGCCGAATGGCCAGCCTCAAAGGTCTAAGGACTAAACGTCCCAAGATGAAAAATATAATAGCAAAAGGTCCTATTTATAGAAAACTAGTAGCCTAGGGTTACAAAAATCAGTAATTAATGCAGAAATCTTCTTCCGGGCCCACTTGGTGTGTGCTTGCGCTGAGCATTGAAGCTTCCATGTGTAGAGACTTTTCTTGGAGTTAAACGCCAGCTTTTGTGCCAGTTTGGGCGTTTAACTCCAGCTTTTGTGCCAGTTTCCGAGTTAAACGACAAAATTCTTGAGCTGACTTGGAACGCCGGTTTGGGCCATCAAAACTCTGGCAAAGTATGGACTATTATATATTGCTGGAAATCCCAGGATGTCTACTTTCCAAAGCAATTGAGAGCGCGCCAATTGGGCTTTTGTAGCTCCAGAAAATCCACTTTGAGTGCAGGGATGTCAGAATCCAACAGCATCTGCAGTCCTTTTTCAGCCTCTGAATCAGATTTTTGCTCAGGTCCCTCAATTTCAGCCAGAAAATACCTAAAATCACAGAAAAACACACAAACTCATAGTAAAGTCCAAAAGAGTGATTTTTATTTAAAAAATAATAAAAATATAATAAAAACTAATTAAAATATACTAAAAACATACTAAAAACAATGCCAAAAAGCGTATAGATTATCCGCTCATCACAACACCAAACTTAAATTGTTGCTTGTCCCCAAGCAACTGAAAATCAAATAGGATAAAAAGAAGAGAATATACAATGAATTCCAAAAATATCTATGAAGATCAGTATTAATTAGATGAGCGGAGCTTTTAGCTTTTTGCTTCTGAACAGTTTTGGCATCTCATTTTATCCCTTGAAGTTCAGAATGATTGGCATCTATAGGAACTCAGAATCCAGATAGTGTTATTGATTCTCCTAGTTAAGTATGTTGATTCTTGAACACAGCTACTTTATGAGTCTTGGCCGTGGCCCTAAGCACTTTGTTTTCCAGTATTACCACCGAATACATAAATGCCACAGACACATAACTGGGTGAACTTTTTTAGATTGTGACTCAGCTTTGCTAGAGCCCCTAATTAGAGGTGTCCAGGGTTCTTAAGCACACTCTTCTTTTTGCTTTGGACCTCGACTTTAACCACTCAATCTCAAGTTTTCACTTGACACCTTCACGCCACAAGCACATGGTTAGGGACAGCTTGGTTTAGCCGCTTAGGCCAGGATTTTATTCCTGTGGGCCCTCCTATCCACTGATGCTCAAAGCCTTGGATCCTTTTTATCACCCTTGCCTTTTGGTTTAAAGGGGTATTGGCTTTTTCTGCTTGCTTTTTTTTTTTGCAAGCTTTTCACTGCTTTTTCTTGCTTCAAGAATCAATTTTATGATTTTTCAGATCATCAGATAACATTTCTCCTTTTCCTTTCATTCTTTCAAGAGCCAACAATTTTAACATTCATAAACAATCAAATTCAAAAATATGCACTGTTCAAGCATTCATTCAGAAAGACAATAGTATTGCCGCCACATCAAAATAATTAAACTGTTTTAAAATTTGAAATTCATGCACTTCTTTTTCTTTTTCAATTAAAAACATTTTTCATTTAAGAAAGGTGATGGATTTATTTTCATAGCTTTAAGGCATAGACACTTAGACACTAATGATCATGTAATAAAGACACAAACATAAATAAACATAGAGCACAATTTTCGAAAAATAGAAAATAAAGAACAAGGAAATTAAAGAACGGGTCCACCTTAGTGATGGCGGCTTGTTCTTCCTCTTGAAGATCTTATGGAGTGCTTGAGCTCCTCAATGTCTCTTCCTTGCCTTTGTTGCTCCTCTCTCATGGTTCTTTGATCTTCTCTAATTTCATGGAGGAGGATGGAATGCTCTTGGTGCTCCACCCTTAGTTGTCCCATGTTGGAACTTAATTCTCCTAGGGAGGTGTTGATTTGCTCCCAATAGTTTTGTGGACGAAAATGCATCCCTTGAGGTATCTCAGGGATTTCATGATGAGGAAATTCCTCATGCTCTTGTCCATAAGTGGGATCTCTTGTCGGATCTCCGGATATTCATTCTTTTTGAGTTTGAAAGGGACCTCGGGGATCACTTTCTTCTTGGCAACAACTTTATAGAAGTGTTCTTGATGCACCCTTGAGAGGAATCTCTCCATCTCCCATGACTCGGAGGTGGAAGCTTTTGCCTTCCCTTTCCTCTTTCTAGAGGTTTCTTTGGCCTTTGGTGCCATAAATGGTTATGGAAAAACAAAAAGCTTTAGCTTTTACCACACCAAACTTAGAAGGTTGCTCGTCCTCGAGCAAAAGAAGAAAGAAGAGAGTAGAAGAAGAAGAAATAGAGGAGATGGAGTGGGCTTTGTGTTTTGGCCAAGGGGGAGAAGTGGTGTTTAGGTTGTGTGAAAATGAAGGAGTGAAGATGGGTTTATATAGGAGTGAGAGGGGTGTGTATGGTTCGGCTATAGAGGGTGGGTTTGGGAGGAAAAGTGGTTTGAATTTGGATGGTGAGGTAGGTGGGGTTTGATAGGTGAGGGGTTTTTGGGGAAGAGGTATTGAGGTGATTGGTGAATGGGTGAAGAAGAGAGAGAGTGGTGGGGTAGGTGGGGATCCTGTGGGGTCCACAGATCCTGAGGTGTCAAGGATATCTCATCCCTGCACCAAGTGGCGTGCAAAACGCCCCTTGCTACCAATCCTGGCGTTAAACGCCAGGCTGCTGCCTATTTCTGGTGTTTAACGCCAGCTTCTTGCCCATTCCTGGCGTTAAACGCCAGTTTGGTGCCCTTTTTTGGCGTTAAACGCCCAGAATGATGCCAGACTGGGCGTTTAACACCCATTCTGCTACCTTTACTGGCGTTTAAACGCCAGTAACTGTCTCCTCCAGGGTGTTCTGTTTTTCATTTTGTTTTTGCTTTTTCAATTGTTTTTGTGACTTCACATGATCATCAACCTACAGAAAACATAAAATAACAAAAGAAAATAGAAATTTAACATAGATAAGTAAAAATTGGGTTGCCTCCCAACAAGCGCTTCTTTAATGTCAATAGCTTGACAGTGGCTCTCATGGAGCCTCACAGATGTTCATAGCAATGTTGGAACCTCCCAACACCAAACTTAGAGTTTGAATGTGGGGGTTCAACACCAAACTTAAAGTTTGGTTGTGGCCTCCCAACACCAAATTTAGAGTTTGACTGTGGGGGCTCTGTTTGACTCTGTATTGAGAGAAGCTCTTCGTGCTTCCTCTCCATGGTGACAGAGGGATATCCTTGAGCTTTAAACATAAGGGATTCTCCATTCACTTGAATGATCAATTCTCCTCTGTCAACATCAATCACAGCTTTTGCTGTGGCTAGGAAGGATCTGCCAAGGATGATGGATTCATCCATACACTTCCCAGTCTCTAGGACTATGAAATCAGCAGGGATGTAATGGTCTTCAACCTTTACCAAGACATCCTCTACAAGTCCATAAGCCTGTTTTTTTGAATTGTCTGCCATCTCTAGTGAGATTCTTGCAGCTTGTACCTCAATGATCCCTAGCTTCTCCATTACAGAGAGAGGCATAAGGTTTATGCTTGACCCTAGGTCACACAGAGCCTTCTCAAAGGTCATGGTGCCTATGGTACAATGGATTGAGAACTTTCCAGGGTCCTGTCTCTTTTGAGGTAATCTCTGCCTAGTCAAGTCATCCAGTTCTTTGATGAGCAATGGAGGTTCATCCTCCTAAGTCTCATTACCAAATAACTTGGCATTTAGCTTTATGATTGCTCCAAGGTACTTAGCAACTTGCTCTTCAGTAACATCTTCATCCTCTTCAGAGGAAGAGTATTCATCAGAGCTCATGAATGGCAGAAGTAGATTTAATGGAATCTCTATTGTCTCAGTATGAGCCTGAGATTCCCATGGTTCCTCATTAGGGAACTCCATGGGGGTCAGTGGGCATCCATTGAGGTCTTCCTCAGTGGGAATCACTGCCTCTTCCTCCTCTCCATGTTCGGCCATGTGAGATGTGGTTATGGCCTTACACTCTCTTTTTGGATTCTCTTCTGTATTGCTTGGGAGAGTGCTAGGAGGGAGTTCAGTAATTTTCTTACTCAGCTGACCCAATTGTGCCTCCAAATTTCTAATGGAGGACCTTGTTTCAGTCATGAAACTTTGAGTGGTTTTGATTAGATCAGAGACAATGGTTGCTAAGTCAGAGTGGCTCTGCTTAGAATTCTCTGTCTGTTGCTGAGAAGATAATGGAAAAGGCTTGCTATTGCTAAACCTGTTTCTTCCACCATTATTGTTGTTGAAACCTTGTTGAGGTCTCTGTTGATCCTTACATGAGAGATTTGGATGATTTCTCCATGAAGGATTATAGGTGTTTCCATAGGGTTCTCCCATGTAATTCACCTCTTCCATTGCTGGGTTCTCAGGATCATAAGCTTCTTCTTCAGAGGAAGCTTCCTTAGTACTGCCTGTTGCTGCTTGCATTTCAGACAGACTTTGAGAAATCATATTGACTTGTTGGGTCAATATTTTATTCTGAGCCAATATGGCATTCAGAGTATCAATCTCAAGAACTCCTTTCTTCTGAGTTATCCCATTATTTACAGGATTCCTTTCAGAGGTGTACATGAATTGGTTATTTGCAACCATTTCAATGAGTTCTTGAGCTTCTGCAGGCGTCTTCTTCAGATGAAGAGATCCTCCAGCAGAGCTATCCAATGACATCTTGGATAGTTCAGACAGACCATCATAGAAGATTCCTATGATGCTCCATTCTGAAAGCAAGTCAGAAGGGCACCTTCTGATCAATTGCTTGTATCTCTCCCAAGCTTCATAGAGGGATTCACCATCCTTCTGTCTAAAGGTTTGGACTTCCACTCTAAGCTTACTCAATTTTTGAGGTGGAAAGAACTTTGCCAAGAAGGCATTGACTAGCTTTTCCCAAGAGTTCAGGCTTTCCTTAGGTTGTGAATCCAACCATGTTCTAGCTTTGTCTCTTACAGCAAAAGGAAAAAGCATAAGTCTGTAGACTTCAGGGTCAACCCCATTGGTCTTGACAGTGTCACAGATTTGCAAGAACTCAGCTAAGAACTGATGAGGATCTTCCAATAGAAGTCCATGAAACTTGCAATTCTGTTGCATTAGAGAAACTAATTGAGGCTTAAGCTCAAAGTTGTTTGCTCCAATGGTAGGGATTGAAATGCTTCTCCTATAGAAATCAGGAGTAGGTGCAGTAAAGTCACCAAGCACCTTCCTTGCATTGTTGGCATTGTTGTTGTTTTCAGCTGCCATGGTTTCTTCTTCTTTGAAGAGTTCTGTTAGGCCCTCTAAAGAGAATTGTTCTTTATCTTCTCTTAGCTTTCTCTTCAAGGTCCTTTCAGGTTCAGGATCAGCTTGAACAAGTATGCCTTTATCTTTGTTCCTGCTCATATGAAAGAGAAGAAAACAAGAAAGTAGGGAATCCTCTATGTCACAGTATAGAGATTCCTTGAGGTGTCAGAGAAAAAGAAGAATAGAAGGAGGAGGTGGAGAAGAGAATTCGAACATATAAAGAAGGAGGGAGTTCGAATTGTACCTTGAGGAGGAGTCTTAGTCCCTTAAATAGAAGGATGTGAAAAGAGGGGAAGAATTTTCGAAAATTAATTAAAAGATTTTAAAAAAGAAATTTGAAAATTTGATTGAGATTTTCGAAAACTAAGATTAGGAAAGAAATAAAGTGATTTTTGAAAAAAGATTTTGAAATTAGAAAAAAATTTGATTGAAAAAAATTAATTTTGAAAAAGATGTGATTGAAAAGATATGATTGAAAATCAATTTAGAAAAAGAAAGTTTTAAAACTAAAGTTGATTACTTGACTAACAAGAAATTAGAAGATATGATTCTAAAATTTAAAATTTGATCCTTTCTTAATAGGCAAGTAACAACTTGAAAATTTTTGAAGTAAATCTTGAATTGAAGCAAGGATTTTTGAAAATAGTAAAAATAAATATAAAATGGAAAGAAATTGATTTTGAAAGAGATATGATTGAAAAGATATGATTTGAAAAAGATTTGATTTTGAAAAAATATGAAAACTTGAAAAAATGTGAATTAAAAACAAAATCTTCCCTCTAGTGTCATCCTGGCGTTAAACGCCTAGAATGGTGCCCATTTTGGCATTTAATGCCCAAATCTCTACCTTTTTGGGCGTTAAACGCCCAGCCAGGTACCCTGGCTGGCGTTTAAACGCCAGTTTTCCTTCTTCACTGGGCGTTTTGAACGCCCAGCTTTTTCTGTTTGATTCCTCTGCTGAATGTTCTGAATCTTCAATTCTCTGTATTATTGACTTGAAAAGACACAATTTTGAAAATATTTTTGAATTTTTAATGATGAGAAACAATAAGAATGCAACTAAGATAAAATAAACAATGCATGCAGGACACCAAACTTAAAAATTTTCATATAAAAGACACTAACAAATTGAGAATGCATATGAGAAACAACAAAACACACAAAACAAGAGAATTTAAAGATTAGAGCAATGAAATCATCAAGAACAACTTGAAGAGTAATGAAGAACATGCATGAATTTGAAAAATGAAAGAAGAACAGAAACATGCAATTGACACCAAACTTAAAAATTAATACTAGACTCAAACAAGAAACATAAAATATTTTTTATTTTTATGATTTTTAAATTTTTTTTGTGATTTTTGAAACTTATATGGAAAAGAAAATAAAGAGAATCAAAACTTTTAATGAGAATTCCAGGAATCATGCAATGTTAGTCTAAAGCTTCACTCTAAAAAGATTAGACATGTTTGGCCAAGCTTCAGCAGGACATTACATTCAATAGCTAAATTGATGGGAATCAATCAGCTTTTGTGATGGTAAGAACATCACCTTGAAACTCTAGAATTCATTCTTAAAAATTCTGAAAAGTACCTAATCTAAGCAACAAGATGAACCGTCAGTTGTACAAACTCGAACAATCTCCGGCAACGGTGCCAAAAACTTGGTGCACGAAATTGTGATCATCAACAATGGCGCCAAAGACTTGGTGCTCTCAAACGTGAATCACACTTTGTCACAATTCTGCACAACTAACCAGCAAGTACACTGGGTCGTCCAAGTAATAAACCTTACGTGAGTAAGGGTCGATCCCACGGAGATTGTCGGCTTGAAGCAAGCTATGGTCATCTTGTAAATCTCAGTCAGGCGGATTCAGATGGTGATGAAGAATTGATAATTAAAAGATAAATAAAACATAAAATAAAGATAGAGATACTTATGTAATTCTTTGGTGGATTTCAGATAAGCGTATGAAGATGCTTTGTTCCCCCTGAACCTCTGCTTTCCTATTGCCTTCTTCCAATCATTCATACTCCTTTCCATGGCAAGCTTTATGTTGGGCATCACCGTTGTCAATGGCTACATCCCGTCCTCTCAGTGAAAATGGTCCTGATGCTCTGTCACAACATCGGCTAATCAGCTGTCGGTTCTCGATCATGTTGGAATAGGATCCATTGATCCTTTTGCGTCTGTCACACGCCCCACAATCGCGAGTTTGAAGCTCGTCACAGTCATTTCTTTCCAGATCCTACTCGGAATACCACAGACAAGGTTTAGACTTTTCGGATCTCAGGAATAGCCACCAATAATTCTAGCCTATACCACGAAGGTTCCAATCTTAGATTAGAAACCCAAGAGATACACACTCAATCGAAGGTAGAACGGAGGTGGTTGTCAGGCACACGTTCATAGGTTAGACTGATGATGAGTGTCATAGATCATCACATTCATCAAGTTAAAGAACAAGTGATATCTTAGAGAAGAAGTAGGCGTGAATTGAATAGAAAAACAGTAGTAATTGCATTAATTCATGAGGAACAGCAGAGCTCCACACCTTAATCTATGGTGTGTAGAAACTCCACCGTTGAAAATACATAAGAACAAATAGTGTAAGCATGGCCGAATGGCCAGTCTCAAAGGTCTAAGGACTAAACGTCCCAAGATGAAAAATACAATAGCAAAAGGTCCTATTTATAGAAAACTAGTAGCCTAGGGTTACAGAAATCAGTAATTAATGCAGAAATCTTCTTCCGGGCCCACTTGGTGTGTGCTTGGGCTGAGCATTGAAGCTTCCATGTGTAGAGACTTTTCTTGGAGTTAAACTCCAGCTTTTGTGCCAGTTTGGGCGTTTAACTCCAGCTTTTGTGCCAGTTTCGGAGTTAAACGCCAGAATTCTTGAGCTGACTTGGAACGTCGGTTTGGGCCATCAAATCTCGAGCAAAGTATAGACTATTATATATTGCTGGAAAGCCCAGGATGTCTACTTTTCAACGCAATTGAGAGCGCACCAATTGGGCATCTGTAACTCCAGAAAATCTACTTTGAGTGCAGGGAGGTCAGAATCCAACAGCATCTGCAGTCCTTTTTCAGCCTCTGAATCAGATTTTTGCTCAGGTCCCTCAATTTCAGCCAGAAAATACCTAAAATCACAGAAAAACACACAAACTCATAGTAAAGTCCAGAAGAGTGATTTTTATTTAAAAACTAATAAAAATATAATAAAAACTAATTAAAATATACTAAAAACAATGCCAAAAAGCGTATAGATTATCCGCTCAACCTTCCTTTTAGGATTACCTTGCCGTCATGCCATCGCGGCTATTTCATGTAGGAATAGTCGACCTGAGAACTATGTTCTTGCATGGTTGACAATGGGATCTTACAATAAGACATATGAGCTTCATATCAACCCGGTAAGAGGAGAAGAGATGTAGGACAAGTCTGAGTACTCTCACTGTTTACTCCCGGCAAGACCAAAACCACGTGGGAGACCAAAGCTCTATGCAAGAAAGAAGGATGTACATGAGGCCTCTGTTGGAGGCAATCAAGAGAGAAAGTCTACAAAATTAACGAAGAAATATGGCAAGTTCACTTGTGGAACTTGTGGCGATGTTGGTCACACTACAAGGGGGTGCAAAGTTGTAAAAAAAACTAAAGGCAGAGGAGGCAGCAACAGCTGTAGAACAAGCTGATGATGAAGCTGGTGAAGAAACCCCACAAAATGCTCAAGTTGATAATCAAGTTGGTGATGAAGGTAGTGCCCAACAAGGTACTGTTGTAGAAGATACTGCTACTGCTCAACATATTATTGCTCAAGGTGTTGTTCCTCAAGGTACTGCTAAGGTAATTTATGTTACTAAAATTATTTACAAGCCACAATTTAAACAATTTTATTGAGTATTATGATCAATTATTACTATTAATGTTGTAAATATTAGTATTGTGGTTAATTCCTGTTGTTATGATCGACAGTTGCCCAAGCGAAAGATAACTAGGCAAAACAAATTTTCAATTGTTAGGCCATCTGTTGATGCAGCCAGTTTTTCAAAGTCAAATGTTGGTGTTGCTGATGTAGTTTCAAGGGAGACAATGGAAGGAGCAAGTGCAGGAAAATCTGAAAAGATGGAAGCTTTGAAGTTTGTTCCAACACCTGGATTTAAGGCACCAAGAAAGAAAGCTTGATGATGTCATGAAGACTTTAGTTGTTATTTTCTGATAGTCAAAACAATTTGGTGTTGCTTTTAATTTGCGTTGTGATGGATTAAGTATGAACTTGTATTTTGTTAGTGTTTGTTCATGGTGGTATGGCCCTAACTATAAACTTTTGGCCTAGTTTATATTTTGTATTTTGCACTATGCTGTTACATAATTGACACTATTATGTGCTTTTGTTAAGACAACACCATTGCCATGGTTATTATAATTATAATGATATATTACAAGTTGATTTAGTTAAAGATGTGTATTTATTAGCTTTATTTTGTCATTATATTATCCTTCATTCAGGTTAATATCTAGGTTAATGAGATACAAAGTTGAAAGAAACTTAACTTCAGTCATTTATAATCATAAATCATTACATAATGATCATGGACACATTCACACTATGCTATTTTTTAACTAAAAACCAAAACAACCAAATACCAAAACCAAACATAATAGTTATTACAATACACAACAGCAACAATATCAGCATCTTCAATGTACTAATACTACTCTTTAAAGATTTCATTCTCCAATTGAGTTCATTAAAAATTTCTTATGCAACCTGAACCACATCTTGTTCTTCATATCCATCAGCCCAACGAAAGAAATTATAGTGAACTCCAAACTATAATAATGTAAAAAGAAACATTAAACTAACAATCACCAAATCATCCTTTTAAACCTGTATCAACTTAACAATTCCATTAAATAGAGAATTTTACCTGATAGTTGGGACACCCATGAAAAGGTCTTCCTGGATTCTCTGGCGTCGCTAAGTACTTAATCACCGTATGCAACCCACAATTGTAGAATACACTGTTCTTACCCCTGGTTCGAATTTTCCGGTTACTGTAGTTTCTCCCACTGGAGTTGTTCTTGCTTGAGCTTCCTTGACTTTCATCACCACCGCCCATCATGCCTCACCCAAAAGAGCAACTTTTCAGAGCTTCACAAGATGAACAACAACAAGGAAGAGAAGAGTGGAGACGAAGAACAAAGATGAACAACAGCGAGAAGGAGAGGAGTAGAGACGAAGAACAAAGGTGAACATTTGGGGATCAGGGTTTTATAAGTAAAAATTGGATCAATTTGGGCATTTTAATCAAATTTGGAACACCAATTTGAGTTGAATTCATTGTCTGTCCACATCAGCGTTAGTTAAGTGCCAACTTGGCACTTAACTGTACACCTCAGCGCCGTTAAAATGTCTAGTAACTTTTGGACTAACGGAGATTCACGATTTTGAGAGTGAGGGACTTATTTGGTCATTTTAAAAAGTGAGGGACTAATCTGAAGCGAGTTGGGAATTTCAGGGACCATTTTAGGCATTCCTCTTAAAAATAATAACCCAAGGGTGTGAGTAGAGATAATACTCAATTTTCTCCCTCAACTTATTCGCGAGCTTTAATTTAGTCCTTGAAGTTTCAATTGCCTCTATTTAGTCCCCAAAATTTGCGAATGTGACTTATTTTAGTCCCTAGGGCACAAACATAATGGAACGCGACATGGAAAGCCGAATGCCACGTTGGACTCTGTAAAACAACGTTGTTTTTTTTTTTTGGAAATCAAATAGCCCAAAAAAATATCGTAAGTGGTATTTATTGAAACTTTTACTCCTAAAACAAGTGATTCGGCACCGTTTTTTAGCTATTTGAGTGCCAAAATTAAAACAGCGGCATTTTACAAGTTCCGATATGATATTTGGTTGTGCACATCAATGCTTCATTAACGTTTTTATGCTAAAAAATTTTCTAGGAACTAATGTGAGTCACATTTGCAAAGTTTGGAGATTAAAGAAAATCAATTAAATTTTCAGGAACTAAATTGAGTCTCGTGTGCAAATTTAGGGACCAAATTGAATATTAACTCAATTTATTTTATAGGTTTATTAATTGTATTTGTTAAAAAATAATAGCAATTAGTATTGAATTTATTGGTTAATTTTATTGATAGTAATACATAGTAGAATATTTGCTATTTTGTATTTAGTGTTGGTGCGTAACAATTTAATTAAGCAATGTTACCAAATTAATTAATAGAATTTAATTTGGAATTTGTGAACAATTTGATTAATTATTTTAGATTGTATGAGAATATAAATTATAATTGTTATTTTAATTTATTAAGTATACTTTTATCTAATAGAATAAATAGCATTTTAAATTTTAAGTTTTTAGTAATATTAAGATTCATAATATAGTTAAAATGCTAATGAAAATAAATGGTTATAATTTTGAGAAAAATTTAATGTTATTTGTTAGAGATTAGAAGTATTTATTGCTATAATGTTAATAACTAAGCTAAGAGAATTAATTATTACCTACGGTATATGTAGCAATATAATTAATTATTTTACTTTGGTGTATGTATATGCAACAAAATTATTGATAATGATAATTAAGTTAAAATTAATTTAGTGGATAATTTTATTAAGTATACTAGTTAGTTTAATATAAAAATTAGTTTAGTATAGTGGTTGAAATAGTTTTTATAATGTTCATGTTAGTTATAAGTGTTTTAACTTATATAGTTATATATGATTAATTAATTGAGATAACTTAAGTTATTATTTGTCCATATTTTGTAGAGTATACTAATCTTGAGGCCTATCCACATGAATCTACAAGATGCATCCAATTCGATTGTTAAGCCTATTTTGCGGGCCATCAAATTTTATTACGTATCTCAAATTGGAGTGATCCAAGGTCAGTCAGCTTTGGTAATAGCTCTAGTATAAAGATGATATTTCGATACTCACACCTTTCATCTTCCGATTGGTGAGTGTACCATTACGTTGAAAAATATGGCTCTAATTCTAGGTATTTTAATAAATAACCTTCCCGTGACAGGAATAACTATGACTAGTCATAAGGCCATGGAAGCTAAATGCTTACATCAATTTGGGATTGCACTGAAGATTAGTAATTATAGAGGAAGTTATATCAAGATTACTTGGATTAGAAATCTAAAAGATGGATTACATCTAAAATGATCGAGTTGCCATCGAGAAGTATGTGAAGTGTCATATATTATTATTGTTTGGATCAATCTTGTTTGCTGATAAGTTTGGGTCAGCGGTTCATTGAAAATTTATGCCACTGCTTCGTGATTTTTTTACAATTATGATGGAATTCAGCTTGGAATAGTCATGAGAATAGTGGCTCTAGTACAAATGTGACTACCATTATATCTCTTTATCTCAACAATATTTCTTCTGGATCATACTAATCCTAATCAGCCAATCACAATTTGTGTCATATATACTGTGTAAATTTGACATAAAATGTTTGGAATTCCGACTCATACATCTGATAGTCTATGTCTCTACGAATACCAAGAACTATATTCCATTTCTACGATGAATTCACCATCTATCATAACAGGAGGCTCCGCAGCAACAACACCATGACATAAACTTAAAAAGTACATATGTATGTAAGTGTATACAAATATGTAAAATTTGAATATACAAATCATAAATATTAAAATAAAAATATATTTATAAATATATATTATAAATATAAATATATATAGTATGTATAAATATAAAAATATTAGGTATATGTATATACTTATATTATATATTTATATATTTATCTAAATTAAATGTATAAATATATAAATATTGTAACATCCCAATTTTTTGAATCAAATCATTATTTAATATTTAATAACTAATTAATTAATTAGAATAGTAATGATTTAAGATTTGAATTTAAAATTTAAACAAACGAGAGTACTAGTGGTAGTAAATCTCTAACCGACAATAAACAACCTTTTAAAATATAGTCATAATTAATTCTACATTTATTAGATTTGAATGATATTTAGTTATATGAAAAGATAAGAATACTAGCTCTATTCCTTAAGTTCAATATAAAATCAAATTCAAATTAAATTAGGTAGATAAATCGGTTACAAGTTCATAGTAGAAAATCGCGCTCTTATCAGCCAGCCGGATATACTAATAGTATTTCGGAAATATCTCAAGCTGTGGTTATTCAATTGACTTCGTTTAAAATTTTTTTTAAAGATAATTCAATTCTCTATAAATTTATCTCTAATAGATATTTCCAAATTCCAAATGTAGAAAAAGTTATAGAGCTCACAAAGTGACGATTCAGATTGAAGATTTCACCTAAATGCCTCCTAACATAATCTGCACATGCTATTTGATCCTTCCTTTCTCATTCTATTCTCTTTTTCTATACAAAACATTCTAGTATACACAAAGTCTAGCTATGGAACAAGTCTCTCTTCACTAACAAATCGCATCTATTTGCATCAGAACACCTATCGGAACTTTACTCGAGGTTGGGGTTTTATGCTAATTTTTATGTCATATATAGATGTTAGCATTACATGTCATGATATAATATCTCTTCCCTTCATACGCATTATGCATTATAATAAAAATCTTATGTGCATAAAGAACTGAGGGAATGATCCTTCGGTAAGGGAAGGTGACCCCCAAAGACAAGATAATCGAGATGATCCTTCGGTAAGGGAAGGTGATCGACAAACTTTTGGGAACCTTCGGTAAGGGAAGGAGACTCCCATCAATTTTATATAATAAGATATCTTTGTTGATATAACTCTTTTCTTGTGTATGTCTAAATAACCTTGATTGTAAATTGAACTAAGGGAATGATCCTTCGGTAAGGGAAGGTGACCCCCAAAGACAAGATAATTGAGATGATCCTTCGGTAAGGGAAGGTGATCGGCAAACCTTTGGGATAAGAACCTTCGGTAAGGAAAGGAGACTATTCCATCAATTTTATATAATAATATATATCTTTGTTGATATGACTCCCTTTTTGTGTATGTCTAAATAACCTTGATTGTAAATTGAACTGAGGGAATGATCTTTCGGTAAGGGAAGGTGACCCCCAAAGATAAGATATCGATATGATCCTTCGGTAAGGGAATGTGATCGATCGAGATGATCCTTCGGTAAGGGAAGGTGATCGCCAAAACGTTTGGGATAAGAACCTTCGGTAAGGGAAAGGGACTCCCACCTTTTATATTGGTTTGAACTCAATACCTTCCATAAAAGCTACGATAAAAAGTAATGAAAAGTGCAATGAAAAGTGTGATCATGATTGTTCTTATTTTATCTTTGTTTTATTTATGATTATGTTTATTATTGTAACATCCCTATTTATGATGTATCAAACAATACCATACATCATACCACTAGTACTCTCGTTTGTTTAAATTTTAAATTCAAATCTTAAATCATTACTATTCTAATTAATTAATTAGTTATTAAATATTAAATAATGATTTGATTCAAAAAATTAGGATATTACAAATATAATATAGTATGTAGAAATATGAAAATATATAAATATACAGTATCCGTATAATATATTATAAATACATATATATAAAAATATATAATATATACTCACAATTTTAAAACTTTAAAATTTTAATTATAAAAATACATATATAATATATACATTTATTTAAATATAAAAAATTAAAAGATTACACATACAAAATAAATTAAACAAATACAAAATTATAGTCTTTATACTAAATAAAGACCTAATAGCATTTTATTTTATTCTACAAATGTAATTAATCATCGCTATTTGCATAAAGAATTTAACAATTATTATACTATATTATACTAAACTTAACTATTTTTATCTTATAAAACTACCATATAGTACTCTAAATTACATACTTGCATTTAGATATTCAAAAAATTTTGGTGCATACATAGCCTCCAGATTTAACGTACGCATAAAAGAGGGTTCTTCAAACGAATGTTGGTTTGCTAATGCATTTGCAACTTCTGCCACATCTGCGTCCACGGTGTCATCAACTTTAACATCTTCATTTGGATCAATAACCTCATAGTTGCTTTTGCACTTCTTGGCTTCAGATTGTTCAAAGTCAATGTACAATTCGATAAACGACACTTGCGATCGAAGTTTATAGTAGATTGAAAACATCTCTTGCATGCTCGTATCGTCGGTGACATACTTCGTTTGAAAATGAACAAACCTACCAAATACTGATACATGATGTCGATACAAGATACTCGATACTGTCTTTGATAAATGAGAATTTATCCTCTCTCAAATAACATTTTTTAGTTCTTCAAATAGTAATGTAAAAGGAACAATAACATCACATAGATTGTCGTACATAAATCTCACTCCATCATGTATTTGTAACAAGATCTAACTATCATAATATAATTTCAGCATAGTTCTATTCTCCATTCATTTTAAACTAGGATCACTCACTCACTCTCTTCCACACTATTTGAAATATAACAAAGTGAAACGAAAGAGAAAAAGAAGCAGGAGGTGAGCTGAAGAAGAGATAAAATTTTACACTGCAAATTGGACCCTCAGATATGCATATCTAAATTTAATTTTTTTTTAAATCCACAATACTGACCTACTGATTTGGATAATCAGATTTTTTATTTTTTTAAACTGTAAAACTGACCTACCGATTTGGTCTAGACTTAAAAAAAAAATTTGATCACAAAATACCAAAGGTCCAATTTGTGCATCACATGAATTTGAATTCACCAACTCCCAAATCAAACCTTAAGTTTTCTCTCCTCCACAATTCTGAACCTCCAACTTGTGGATTGCTATTTAAAAAAATGTTTCCATATCTGTTAAAATCATGAACAGTTCATAACAATAAAAAATACGTAATGAAAATCATTATAAAAACAATGAGCCACTTTTTATATCCTAAAAGCTACAAAACGTAAGAGATGATACATGACCTCATAATCACAAAAGGAGATGAACTTATAATATTATGATATATGTACTATTATAAAGATATGCACTTAAGTATCATCTCTAATTTAGTGTTTTTTACTGTCTATGTTAACTTGAGCATTAAAATGTTTACAGGTACATTCTTCCAAGACTCCAATATTGAGAACAACAAACTTGAGACATAAAAAACTCGTAATAGAAAGATCGTAATAATTTTTTGTCCCTAATTTATTTTCTATAATTTTGCTCAAGTAACCTTTTAATTCATAAGAACTAAAATACTTTATTTAAAATTCGTATATATTTATCTATGCATATCATTTTTACTAATTTGTAAAAGTACGGAGGAAGAATATGTTAACTTTTGTACAAAACTCATATTTACTTGTATACGTATATGATGTTTAATGATTTAATTTGTACAAATTAACACGAAAGAAAAGGCATTTATTTTTGTTCAAAATTAGTATTTACTTTACCTATGTAAATGTAGTTGCCCATGCAATTAGGATTCATGTGAAATTGATTCGTTCTGAATATATGGTGAATCAAGAATGTGTTGTACACATAGCTCATATATACGAAGATTGTAGGCACGAGACTATTAATCCATTTTTTATTTATGTTATTGTTAATTAATAAAATAGTTCATAATAAAGACAATTCACTTAAATAAATCATTTGGAGAAAAATATTACTCAAATATAACTTTTGAAATGGCAATATCGAAATGCAATTTTTCATATTTTTATAGAAACTGCTATTGGCAGTAGCGATTTATAGGAGTACGTAAACCGCTACTAATAGCCGTAATTTACGTAAGTTGGTGTTTTGAAAAGAAACCGCTACATGTAGCAGCGGTTTCGGTGGAAACTGGCATGTGCATAAACTGTTACAGGCAATAGCGGTTTACGTTGAGAGTGTTCATAAAACCGTGGAAGGCAGCCGTGGATTCCTCATTTGGTATGGATTTTGAATTTGGATAGAGAGAGGAAATTCTAGAGACAGGAAGGAGTACTTTAAGAGAGGATTCGGCGTTTCTCAGCACTGACCTTCAGTTGGACATCATGGCAGACGAACAGAGCTTGTTTCGACTGAATGGCGTTGCCCATATTGCCGGTGCCATTGTTGACAAGATTAGCTTTGCTTTATTTTTATGAGCATTAGCATTTGTTAAATAGAATATAGTATGTAGTGTAGAGGAACTAGAATTTATAATTTAACCCTTATAGTTGAGTATTAGACTTTGGAATTTAGGATGTAGAATGTAGTAGGGGTATACATACAAAAAGCCAAATATCGATACTCGGTTAAAAAATCATAACCACATCTTGAGCAATAGCCAACAACAAAGTCCCTCCATACTTGCTGTATAAGTGCATACTGTCAATACTGACTAGTGGTTTACAATGTCGGAAAGCCTCAATACAGGGAGGAAATGTCCAAAAAGACGATGAAAGTAGACAGTTGATTCATCAACCTAATCACCCACTCTAACCGAAGAGGTCTTCAGCAGAGCAATTGTACCCTCCATGGTGGATGTCACCCCAAGGATCCCACGGGACAACTTGCCATAAGACTCCTCCCAGTCACTGTAGATCTGTGCTACTGCCTTCAGCTTCACCATCCAGACCTTCGTATAGCTAGGCCTGAAACCATAGGTTACCTTTGTTGCTTTCTGCAACACCTTAATCGTAACCGACGCATTGGCTCTGACCAACGGAAAGATCCTCGCAAATATGACATGATAATCAAGCTGTTTATCGTCGCTCGATATCGATGTGGCCAAATACGTGTGCGGTCAGTTGTACCTCCTAACCTCTCAGGTGCTCTTCCTTTGCCGCAGCGTGATACGAATCATCTACGTGCACCCTTTTCCAAACTCCTTCCATCTCCCGTGGTATTTGAGATGGTCTGACTCCATCACCATATACTCAACTCCACACCAGATGTTGTAATCCTTTACACTCAGCACAGCTTCCTCCTTACTCTGGAAAGATTGGTGATGGATGGCGGAAACTGGCCGATTAAGAAATTAATATAGAAATATGTTTCAAGTATAGTTCTTAACCAACTAGAATCCGCTTATCAATTTTGAAGGGTTGTCACAAAAATTAGAATAAAAATACTGGGAGTATGAGTCCCAGGTCGTCTCCCAACGAGTTGACAAAAGGGTGCTATTTTATTAATCAGAAGTTTTTTGAGAAATTTTGAGAGTTGAATGACAGAAAATAAATAATTGTAATTTAGTGCAATGAAAATTAAATGGGATTTATATTATTCAAAATAAAAAGCCTTGACTGGGGGAATGATTAATTGGAAGTTCTATCCATGTTGGAATTCTCTCAAGTGTAGTATAAAGAGGTTGTTGTTTTCACTTAGTTAACCCTTACTAAATAAAGGAAAGTCAAGTGATTGAGCTAACTCTTATTCGCAAATCCTAGTCCTCTCCCTTGGGAAGGTCTAGCGTTAGTAAATAGAGAATTAGCCAACAACTTCCAATTTAACTAATCACTTAAGCATTTCAACTCAAGTGTCTCCTTTTAATCAACCCCCATGTCAAGCTAGAAATCTACTCCATTGACATGAATATAACGCTCATAGAAATATAAGAAGAAGACATGATGAATTAAATAAATAGGGATTGAAAATCAATTAAAGGAAAAAGTAATTCTCTGTATTAATAAATTCAAAATGCAACATAATTATCTGAACAGGATTAATAAGTAACTAAAAGAGTAAAGGAATAAGGAAACAAACTAGAATAGTAACTTCAACGGAGGTGATGACTCTCTCAATATCCAAAGCAAAGCATAAAACTAATAAACTATGAATGTGTAGAAAACCTAGAGGAAGAGTGAGTTCTCTCTAGATTCCCAATCTAAAAACCTAAAACTACGCTAATGAGAATGTGTGTTGAGTCTCTGCATGTTCCCTGGCTCTAGTCTGTGTTTCTGGGCCAAAAACTGGGTCAAAACTCGACCTAAAATTGTTCCCAGTGTTTTCTGTTAATTCTGCAAATCGCGCATGTCATGCGTACGCGTCAGTCACGTGTACGCGTTGCTGATCAATTTCGCGTGTCACGCGTATGCATCAGGCACGCGCACGCGTCATCTTGCAGAACTCTAATCCACGCGTACGCGTCAAGTACGCGCACGCGTCACTGTAAAATCTCCAGATCATGCGCACGCGTGAGCCATGCGTGCGCGTCGATGCTCGCTGGTTGTCTCCTTTATTTCTTGTGCTCCTTCTATTTTTGCATGTTTCCTTTCCATCTTCCAAGCCATTCCTGTCCTATAAAACCTGAAAATACTGAACACACAGATCACGGCATCGAATGGTAAAAAGGGGATTTAAAATACACAAATTAAAGACTTTAGGAAGCAAGTTTTCAACCATAGAACAAAACTAGGAAGGAATTGTAAAATCATGCAATTTGTATGAATAAGTGTGCAAGGACTTGATAAAAACCACCCAAATGAGTACAAGATAAACCATAAAATAGTGGTTTATCAACATCCTCACACTTAAACATTTGCATGTCCTCATGCTTAGCTCAAGGAGATTAAAAGACTAAATAAGGGAAAGTAAGACTCATGAAATGTAACCTATGAATGCAACTATATGCTAAGATGTTTTTGTCTACTTGGTTAAAAGTAAATAAGTTCTCCAAAACAAAATAAATCAAATTCCACTAATTCAAATCATATAATAAAAGACAAGTAAACTTGTGAGAAGGTGGCTCATGAAAGCAGGGAACATAGAATCAAGCATTGTACCCTCACTGATGGTGTATATGCACTCTAGTCACTCAAGTGTATAGGGTAATCACTCTACTCTTTCCTAGTCATGCTTTCTAAACTTTGTTCTTCACCTAACCAATCAACAAATATTTAATGTACCAATGCAAACATCATGAGGTCTTTTCAAGGTTGTAATAGGGCTAAGGTAAGGGTGAGGATATATGTATGGGTAAGTGAGCTATAAATTGAATCCTTGATTAACCTAAGCTTTCACCTAACATACATACACTCTATATAACTCTAATTCATGTCTAGCTACCCATAATTCGCATTTTTGTATCACATACTCATGTACCAACTTTTCTTTTAATTTTATCACATATGCATTGATCTTTTCATTAACTTAACTTAGCATTGGGGTAATTTTGTCCCCTTATTTATTTACTTATTTATTGAATATTTTTGGATTTTTTTTGAGTAAAAATATAAAAGTAAACATAACATATCAATGCACATGGATTTTTAATTTTTTCTGGTCTCACATGAGTAGGTACCCAAATTCCCAATATTTTATCATTTAAACACTGTACACTTTTCATTAACCCAAGTTTCCACAGTTTTTCCACACTTAGTTGATACACAATCTCTATCTTAAGCTAACCAAAGATTCAATTTGGGGGTAATTAATTTATTTTTCCGCTTAAGGCTAGTGATGTGGTAAAATATAGAACAAATGGGGATTAAAAGGCTCAAAGTAGCTAACAAAGGTAATTGAAAGGGTAGGCTATTTGGGGTAAGTGAGCAAAAATAAGTAATGGCCTCAATCATATGCATGCATATAAACACATTAGACATTGGACATATAGAATAGAACAAAATATAGATTACAATCATAGAGAAGAAAACACACAAGAATAAAATATTTTAGTTAAATAATGTTACCATGTAATTAAGCTCAAATCTCACAGGTTGTGTGTTCTAGCTTTAAACCATGTTCTAATTTACAATCTTCAAACAAGTTTTAACACAAAATTTTTTATTTAAATTAGTGAAATATTTCAAAAAACAGGGTCTTAAAAAGAAACTTATTATTTTTCAACCAAATAGAACATGCATGCAAAAACCTATTACTATGCAATCTATCCTATCCTAACAAAAGAAAAATAACCTATTGGTGTTAAGAAAAAGAAATTATCTCAGGAAGTCAGGTACTGACCGACCTCCCCACACTTAAAGCTTTGCATCGTCCTCGGTGCCATCAGTCAGGAACAAAGGGGGGCTGGTAGCAGTATCTCCACAGTCGGGATTGTCATGGCTCCCTGTGCTGGTAGATTAAGTGGAGTCCAGAGTGTCTGAGTCTTCTTCAAGTGGTTGGTTGCCAACAATCAGCTCCTTGAGGTATGTAAATCGATGCTTGTTACGGCGCTCCCTTCGCTTTGCTTGCCGGTCAAGCCGGTCCAACTTCTCAAGTATCTGAAGGAGCAGTTGATTTGTTGAAGGTGCTTGTGATGTGGAAGGAGGAGGAGTATCTCCGGCCGGGTTTGCAGGCCGGCTAGTAGTTGCTGCTGGAGGTCTGATATACTTCCCGTTAGGGACATACTGATCATCCCGCGGAATCATGGCTTTAGTGTCCCCAGCTCTATAGGAGACTCCAGCTTCCGAGACTAGATCTGAAACCAGAGCGGGGAAGGGTAGGTTACCCGCAATCTGTACGTGTCCCGTGGCATGCCGGATGTGTCTTGGTAAGTTGAGAGGCTGGTCTGTAAGGATACACCAGAGGAGAACAGCCATGTTTGCAGTGAAGGAGGACTCATGAGTGCTCGGAAAGACGTAGTGGGACATTATCTGTGCCCATACTCGAGCCTCCAAGGTGAGTGCTGAAGCTAATATGCCCTTTGGTCGGGATCAATGGTATCCATAGATCCATTAGCTGCCAGGTTGTGTGATAACTCTGAGGACGGTGTCCCAGTCAAATTGGTATATCTGGCACTTAAAGGAGGCTTCTTGGAATGCGTCCAATCCTTCTGGAGCAGGGGGAGATCTAAAGCTCACTGAATGGCCAATTCAGTTATGGGAACTTGCTTCTGACGGATATAGACAGACTGCAGGGTTGGCATGTGAAGATTGGAGTAGAATTCAACTGCCCATGAAAGGTTAACCTGCCGTAGCTGTTGCCGTAAGAATTCCCAATGTCTGCGCTCAATTCGGGGCTCTATAAACTCAACAATGTGGGTAGGAAGGATTAGTAGGTGCTCATTGTTATAGTTTCGCTCAGCTAAGATGGGGAACATCTGTTCACAGTAGCGGTTAGTAAACCACGCAGTGTCCCTTGCTGGAAAGGCTTTCTTTGTTTCATTGACCTTAATGATCCTCTTTGACCCTCTTTGTTGTTGGTTTGACTGCTGTTGAGGATGGTTCTGCAGCTAGTACTCTTTTTGTTCCTCTCATTGCCGGTGGCTTGGGAGCAGCTTTCTCTTTACCCTTCTTGGTGGCCATCCTGAAAAGGTAAAAGGAAAGTAACATATAAAGCCAAGGGTTAAAGCAAGGAAGAGCACAGTACAAGTGATAATCAATGCCAAGGTAAAGAAGGATGTCGTTAACACATGGTCGCAACTACATGTGATCAGGACATCAATGGAAATATAGCATGATAATTTAAGACAATTGAATACAATATGTTTATTGGTATGCTGGCAAAGGCATGAGTAGCATAGATCAAGCATTAATTTCTTAATTTGATTATCAAATGTAACAAACTAAAAATCACGTTTGTATTGACAATTATATTCAATTAATAAAATATTTAAGGGATTTTGTGAAAAACAGGCATTAGAGTAGAAGGATAGAATAATTAAAAGTTCATAATGCCATACGGACTTTTTCACAAACACTTAGTATGCATGGTAAAGATGTTATTGAAAGTATTAAATTTGAACATGCAAGTAACCCAAAAATAATTAGTGATAATTGTCAACAACTCCTTAAAAATCCACAAGCAAAATATAGAAGAAAACAATCACCGAATTAAATTTCTGACACCAATTAAAAGGATGTAAAAGGAAAAAGAAAAATAAAGAAAACATAGATAATGAAATTAAGAAGAAAAAGAAGAAGGGAATATAAATTAAAGTAATAATGGATGAGTAAAAGAGAAAGAACAAAAGAACCTTGATGAGGAAGATGAAGAAGAAAGTAGTAGAAGGTAAGAAAGAATAAAGAAGAAGGAAGGGGGGAAGAAAGAAGAAGGAATGATAATAGAAAGATAATTAGGATTGGGGGTTGGGAGATTTGAAATCAGGCACTGAGGTGGATTAGCTGTGTGTCGCTTGCGACACGGACGCGTACATCATGCGTTCGCGTGGGTTGGGCTATTTTTAAGTGACGCGCACGCGTGGGGGACGCGTACGCGTGATGCACGGAAACTTGTCTTTCAACAAATTTCCCTTCGGCAAGTATACCGAATTGTCATCAAGTAAAAACTCACAATAGAGTGAGGTCGAATCCCACAGGGATTGATTGGTCAAGCAACTTTCATTAGAGGAATGTTCTAGTTGAGCTAAGCAGAATTGAGTTAAGAATTGCAAAAGATTAAATGGCGGGAAAGAAAATAACAGAAATTGTAAATACTGGAAATAAATGGCGGAATATAAATTGCAGAAAATAAATTGCAGAATCTTAAATAGGGAATTGGGAAGATGAGCATAAAAGTAAATGGCAGAAAATAAAGAGAATGGGTAAGATCAGAAATGGGGGATTCATTGGGCTCAGGAGATGTTGTATTCTCCTGATCAAGTTCATCTTCATCTCTTCCTCAATCAATGCATTCATTGATCTCCTTGGCAATCTTAAGTGATTGGATCCCAATTCCTTGGCAACCCAATCTCTCTAAGCTTGAACAATTTCCCAATTCCTTGATTTAATTGCTCATGATAAGAGATGAAGTTTGGTCACTGATTATACCACATACGTTCCCAAATCAAAGTGTTGGTAGGATTATATGTCACTATATCCATCCAAACCCCAATTTGGTCCAGTGGTACACGAAATTGTGATATCTGGTAATGGCTCCAAAAACTTGGTGCTCTAATCTCAATTCATAATTTATCACAACTTCGATACAACTAACCAGCAAGTGCACTGGGTCGTCCAAGTAATAAACCTTACGTGAGTAAGGGTCGATCCCACGGAGATTGTTGGTATGAAGCAAGCTATGGTCACCTTGTAAATCTCAGTCAGGCGGATATAAAATAATTATGGAGTTTTTGAAAATTAAATAATAAAAGAAGGATAGAAATACTTATGTAAATCATTGGTGAGAATTTCAGATAAGCGCATAGAGATGCTTTCGTTCCTCTGAACCTTTGCTTTCCTGCTGTCTTCATCCAATTAGTCTTACTCCTTTCTATGGCTGGCTTTATGTAAGGGCATCACCGTTGTCAATGGCTACATCCCATCCTCTTGTGAAAATGGTCCAAATGCTCTGTCACAGCATGGCTAATCATCTGAGGTTCTCGATCATACTGGAATAGGATTCACCCTCCTTTTGTGTCTGTCACTACGCCCAGCACTCGCGAGTTTGAAGCTCGTCACAGTCATTCAATCCCTGAATCCTACTCGGAATACCACAGACAAGGTTTAGACTTTCCGGATTCTCATGAATGCCGCCATCAATCTAGCTTACACCACGAATATTCTGATTAAGAGATCTAAGAGATACTCATTCAATCTAAGGTAGAACGGAAGTGGTTGTCAGGCACGCGTTCATAGGGAATGATGATGATTGTCACGTTCATCACATTCAGGTTGAAGTGCGAATGAATATCTTAGAAGCGGAATAAGTTGAGTTGAATAGAAAAACAGTAGTACTTTGCATTAATCTTTGAGGAACAGCAGAGCTCCACACCTTAATCTATGGAGTGCAGAAACTCTACCGTATGAAAATACATAAATGAATAGAGGGTAGGCATGGCCAAGTGGCCAGCCCCCAAACGTGATCAATAGATCAAAAGATAATCCAAAGATGTCTAATACAATAGTAAAAAGTCCTATTTATACTAAAGTCCCTCAATTTCAGCCAGAAAATACCTGAAATCACAGAAAAACACACAAACTCATAGTAAAGTCTAGAAATGTAAATTTAACATAAAAACTAATGAAAACATCCCTAAAAGTAACTAGATTCTACTAAAAACATACTAAAAACAATGCCAAAAAGCGTATAAATTATCCGCTCATCACAACACCAAACTTAAATTATTGCTTGTCCCCAAGCAACTGAAAATCAAATAGGATAAAAAGAAGAGAATATACTATAAATTCCAAACTATCAATGAAACATAGCTCCAATCAGATGAGCGGGACTTGTAGCTTTTTGCCTCTTGAATAGTTTTGGCATCTCACTTTATCTATTGAGGTTCAGAATGATTGGCATCTATAGGAACTCAGAGTTCAGATAGTATTATTGATTCTCCTAGTTCAGTATGATGATTCTTGAACACAGCTATTTTATGAGTCTTGGCCGTGGCCCTAAGCACTTTGTTTTCTAGTATTACCACCGGATACATAAATGCCACAGACACATAATTGGGTGAACCTTTTCAGATTGTGACTCAGCTTTGCTAAAGTCCCCAATTAGAGGTGTCCAGGGTTCTTAAGCACACTCTTTTTTTGCTTTGGACCTTGACTTTAACCGCTTAGTCTCAAGTTTTCACTTGACACCTTCACGCCACAAGCACATGGTTAGGGACAGCTTGGTTTAGCCGCTTAGGCCAGGATTTTATTCCTTTAGGCCCTCCTATCCACTGATGCTCAAAGCCTTGGGATCCTTTTTATTGCCCTTGCCTTTTGGTTTTAAGGGTTACTGGATTTTTGCTCTTGCCTCTTGGTTTTAAGAGCTTTTGGCTTTTTCTGCTTGCTTTTTCTTTTTCTTTCTATTTTTTTTCGCTATTTTTTTTTTCTTTTTTTTTTCTGCAAGCTTTGTTCTTTGCTGCTTTTTCTTGCTTCAAGAATCATTTTTAGGATTTTTCAGATTATCAAATAACATGTCTCCTTGTCATCATTCTTTCAAGAGCCAACATATTTAACATTCATAAACAACAACTTCAAAAGACATATGCACTGTTCAAGCATTCATTCAGAAAACAAGAAGCATTGTCACCACATCAATATAATTAAACTAAGTTCAAGGATAAATTCGAAACTCATGTACTTCTTGTTCTTTTGAATTAAAACATTTTTCATTTAAGAGAGGTGATGGATTCATAGGACATTCATAACTTTAAGACAAAGTTACTAACTACTAATGATCATGTAATGAAGACACAAACATAGATAAGCACTTAACATAGAGAAAACGAAAAACAGAGAATGTAAGAACAAGGAATGAGTCCACCTTAGTGATGGTGACGTTTCCTTCTTGAGGAACCAATGATGTCATTGAGCTCTTCTATGTCTCTTCCTTGTCTTTGTTGCTCCTCCCTCATTGCTTTTTGATCTTCTCTTATTTCATGAAGGATGATGGAGTGCTCTTGATGTTCCACCCTTAGTTGTCCCATGTTGGAACTTAATTCTCCTAGGGAGGTGTTGATTTGCTCCCAATAGTTTTGTGGAGGAAAATGCGTTTGAGGCATCTCTGGGATCTCATGGTGATGAGCTTCCTGCGCCTCTTGAGCTCCATGAATGGGCTCTCTTGCTTGCTCCATCTTTTTCTTAGTGATGGGCTTCTCTTCCTCAATGTGAATGTCTCCTTCTATGAAAGCTCCAGCTGAGTAACATAGATGGCAAATAAGATGAGGAAAAGCTAGCCTTGCCCTAGGGGAGGGCTTTTCGGCTATTTTGTAGAGTTCAAGGGAGATGACTTCATGAACTTCTACTTCCTCTCCAATCATGATGCTATGAATCATGATGGCCCGATCCACAGTAACTTCAGATCGGTTGCTAGTGGGGATGATGGAGCGTTGGATGAACTCCAACCATCCTCTAGCCACAGGCTTGAGGTCCAATCTTCTTAGTTGAACCGGCTTGCCTTTGGAGTCAATCTTCCATTGAGCTCTTTCCACACATATGTCCATGAGGACTTGGTCCAACCTTTGATTAAAGTTGACCCTTCTAGTGTAGGGGCGCTCATCTCCTTGCATCATAGGCAAGTTAAACGCCAACCTCACATTCTCCGGACTAAAATCTAAGTATTTCCCCCGAACCATTGTAACATAATTCTTTGGATTCGGGTTCTTACTTTGATCATGGTTCCTAGTGATCCATGCATTGGCATAGAACTCTTGAACCATTAGGATGCCGACTTGTTGGATGGGGTTTGTTAGAACTTCCCAACCTCTTCTTTGGATTTCATGTCGGATCTCCGGATACTCATTTTTCTTAAGTTTGAAAGGGACCTCGGGGATCACCTTCTTCTTGGCCACAACATCATAGAAGTGGTCTTGATGGGCTTTAGAGATGAACCTTTCCATCTCCCATGACTCGGAGGTGGAAGCTTTTGTCTTCCCTTTCCCTTTTCTAGAGGATTCTCTGGTCTTGGGTGCCATCAATGGTAATGGAAAAACAAAAAGCTTATGCTTTTACCACACCAAACTTAGAATTTTGCTCACCCTCGAGCAAGAGAAGAAAGAATAGATGAAGAAGAAGAAGAAGAAAATATGGAGAGGAGGGGGGAGGTGTGTTTCGGCCAAGAAGAGAAAAGAGGGTTGTGTTGTGTGAAAATGAGGAAGAATGGAGGGTTATATATAGGGAAGGGGGGTAAGTTCGGCCATTTAGGGTGGGTTTGGATGGGAAATTGATTTTGAATTTTGAAGGTAGGTGGAGTTTATGAGGTAGGTTTATGGGGGAGAGTGGATGGATGTGAGTGGTGAAGAGGTGATGGGGAAGAGAGATTGAGGTGATTAGTGAAGGGTTTTGGGGAAGAGTGTTTATGGGATTGTGTGAAAGAGGGATGAGAAGAAGTGAGTGGAGGTAGGTGGGGATCCTGTAGGGTCCACAGATCCTGAGGTGATCCTGTGGGGTCCACAGATCCTGAGGTGTTCAAGGATTTACAACCTTGCACCAAATTAGGCATGAAAAATTCCCTTGCACACAACTCTGGGCGTTCAGCGCCAGATTGGTGCTTGTTCTGGGTGTTGAACGCCCATTTGTTGCCTATTTCTGGCGTTGAACGCCAGAACCATGCTTGTTCTGGGCGTTCAGCGCCAGCTCTTCTCCAGGGTGCATTTCTGGCGTTCAAACGCCCAGATGCTGCCCATTTCTAGCATTCAGCGCCAGAACCATGCTCTGTTCTAGCGTTGAACGCCCAAAACATGCTTCTTACTGGCGTTTAAACGCCAGTAAGGTCTTCCTCTAGGGTGTGATTTTTTTTCTGCTGTTTTTGATTCTGTTTTCAATTTTTTGATTTATTTTATGACTCCACATGATCATGAACCTAATAAAACATGAAAAACAATGAAAATTAGGTAAATAAAAATTGGGTTGCCTCCCAACAAGCGCTTCTTTAATGTCAATAGCTTGACAGTGGGCTCTCATGGAGCCTCACAGATGTGCAGAGCTTTGTTGAGACTCCCCAACACCAAACTTAGAGTTTGGATATGGGAGTTCAACACCAAACTTAGAGTTTGGTTGTGGCCTCCCAACACCAAACTTAGAGTTTGACTGTGGGGGCTCTAGTTGACGCTGTTTTGAGAGAAGCTTTTTATGTTTCCTTTCCATGGATGCAGAGAGAGATCCTTGAGTTGTAAACACAAGGTTGTCCTCATTTATTTGAAGGATCAATTCTCCTCTGTCCACATCAATCACAGCTCTTGCTGTGGCTAGGAAAGGTCTTCCTAGGATGATGGATTCATCCTCATCCTTCCCAGTATCTAGGACTATGAAATCAGCAGGGATGTAAAGGCCTTCAACCTTTACTAACACGTCCTCTACTTGTCCATAAGCCTATTTTCTTGAATTGTCTGTCATCTCTAATGAGATTTTAGCAGCTTGCACCCCAAAGATTCTCAGTTTCTCTATTACAGAGAGGGGCATGAGGTTTATTCCTGAACCAAGGTCACACAGAGCCTTAAAGATCATGGTGCCTATGGTACAAGGTATTAAGAACTTTCCAGGATCCTGTTTCTTCTGAGGTAATGTTAGTTGATCCAGATCACTTAGTTCATTGGTGAACAAGGGAGGTTCATCTTCCCAAGTTTCAATGCCAAATAATTTGGCATTCAGCTTCATGATTGCACCAAGGTACTTGGTGACTTGCTCCTCAGTGACATCCTCATCCTCTTCAGAAGAGGAATACTCATCAGAGCTCATGAATGGCATAAGGAGGTTTAATGGAATCTCTATGGTCTCTAGATGAGCCTCAGATTCCTTTGGTTCCTCAGAGGGAAACTCCTTATTGATCACTGGACATCCCAGGAGGTCTTCCTCCTTGGGATTCACGTTCTCAACCTCCCTTACAGGTTCAGCCATGGTAATTAATTCAATGGCCTTGCACTCTCCTTTTGGATTTTCTTTTGTATTACTTGGGAGAGTACTAGGAGGGATTTCAGTGATTCTTTTACTCAGCTGGCCCACTTGTGCTTCCAAATTTCTAATGGAGGACCTTGTTTCATTCATGAAACTTACAGTGGCCTTAGATAGATCAGAGACTAAGTTTGCTAATTTAGAGGTATTTTGTTCAGAGTTCTCTGTCTGTTGCTGAGTGGATGATGGAAAAGGCTTGCTATTGCTAAACCTGTATCTTCCACCATTATTAAAGCCTTGTTGAGGCGTTTGTTGATCCTTTCATGAGAGATTTGGATGATTTCTCCATGATGGATTATAGGTGTTTCCATAAGGTTCACCTAAGTAATTCACCTCTGCTATTGCAGGGTTCTCAAGATCATAAGCTTCTTCTTCAGAAGATGCCTCTTGAGTACTGTTGGATGCAGCTTGCATTCCATTCAGACTCTGAGAAATCATATTGACTTGCTGAGTCAATATTTTGTTCTGAGCCAATATGGCATTCAGAGTATCAATTTCAATAACTCCCTTCTTCATAGGCGTCCCATTACTCACAGGATTCCTCTCAGAAGTGTACATGAACTGGTTATTAGCAACCATGTCAATGAGTTCTTGAGCTTCTGCAGGCGTTTTCTTTAGGTGAATGGATTCACCTGCAGAAGTATCCAATGACATCTTTGATAGCTCAGATAAACCATCATAGAATATATTCAGGATGGTCCATTCTGAAAGCATGTCAGAAGGACACTTTTTGGTCAGCTGCTTGTATCTTTCCCAAGCTTCATAGAGGGATTCACCTTCTTTCTGTCTGAAGGTTTGAACATACACTCTAAGCTTGCTCAGCTTTTGAGGAGGAAAGAACTTGGCTAAGAAAGCCGTGACCAGCTTATCCCAAGAGTTCAGGATGTCTTTGGGTTGAGAGTCCAACCACACTCTAGCTCTGTCTCTTACAGCAAAAGGGAAAAGTATGAGCCTGTAGACTTCAGGATCTACTCCATTAGTCTTAACAGTATCACAGATCTGCAAGAATTCAGTTAAGAACTGAAAAGAATCTTCAGATGGAAGTCCATGAAACTTGCAGTTCTGCTGCATCAGAGAAACTAGCTGAGGTTTCAGCTCAAAATTGTTTGCTCCGATGGTAGGGATGGAGATGCTTCTTCCATGTAAATTGGAATTTGGTGCAGTAAAGTCACCAATCATCCTCCTTGCATTATTATTATTTTCGGCTGCCATCTCCTCCTCCTGTTCGAAAATTTCTGAAAGGTTATCTCTGGATTGTTGTAATTTAGCTTCTCTTTGTTTCCTCTTCAGAGTCCTTTCAGGTTCTGGATCTGCTTCAACAAGAATATTCTTGTTCTTGCTCCTGCTCATATGACAAAGAAGAGGGCACAGGAAAAATAATAATAATAATAATAATAATAATAATAATAATAATAATAATAATAATAATAATAATAATAATAATAATAATAATAGGGATCCTTTATACCACAGTATAGAGGTCCTTGTGTGAGTAGAAGAAAAGAAGAAGAAAATCCGAACTCAGAGAGAGAGAGGGAGTTCGGATTTTTGGTGAGTGATGTGAGGAGGAGATGTTAGTGGATGAATAAATAAATAGAATAAGATGAGAGAGGGAAAATTTCGAGAATAATTTTTTTTTTTGAAAAAGGTTAGTAGTTTTCGAAAATTAAAATCAAAAATTAAAATAATTAGTTAATTAAAAAGAATTTTTGAAAAAGAGGGAAGATATTTTCAAAAATTAGAGAGAGAGAGTTAGTTAGGTAGTTTTGAAAAGGATAAGGAACAAACAAAAAGTTAGTTAGTTAGTTGAAGCAAATTTTGAAAAGATAAGAAGTTAGGAAGTTAGAAAAGGTATTTTGAAATCAAATTTTTGAAAAAGATAAGATAAGAAGATATTTTTGAAAAGATATGATTGAAATTAGTTTTGAAAAAGATTTGATTTTTAAAATCACAATTAATGACTTGATTCACAAGAAATCACAAGATATGATTCTAGAACTCAAAGTTTGAATCTTTCTTAACAAGCAAGTAACAAACTTGAAATTTTTGAATCAAAACATTAATTGATGATGTTATTTTCGAAAATTATGAGATAAAATTAAGAAAAAGATTTTTGAAAAATATTTTTATAATTTTCGAAAATAACTAAGAAAAATGAAAAAGATTTGATTTTCTGAAAAAGATTTTGAAAAAGATAGGATTTTTAAACTGAAAATTTGATTTGACTCATTAGAAACAACTAGATTTTTAAAAATTTTTGAAAAATTCAAATCTAATTTTCGAAATTTTGAGAGAGAAAAAGGGGAAGATAATTTTTTTTTGAATTTTGAATTTTTAATGATGAGAGGGAAAAACACTAAAATGATGCAATGCATGAAATTTTTAGATCAAAACAATGAATGCATGCAAGAATGCTATGCATGTCAAGATGAACACCAAGAACACTTTGAATGTCAAGATGAACACCAAAAACATATTTTTGAAAATTTTTATATGCAAAGAAAACATGCAAGACACCAAACTTAGAAATCTTTAATGCTTAGGCACTAAGAATTCAAGAATGCATATGAAAAACACCATACAACACAAAACAAGAAAACATCAAGATCAAACAAGAAGACTTACCAAGAACAACTTGAAGATCATGAAGAACACTATGAATGCATGAATTTTTTCAAAAAATGCAAGATGAATATGCAATTGACACCAAACTTTCAACTTGACTCAAGACTCAAACAAGAAACATGAAATATTTTTTATTTTTATGATTTTCTAATTTTTTTTTTGGATTTTTCAAAAATTATTTGAAAAGGAAAATAAGGATTTCAAAATTTTTAATATGAATTCCAGGAATCTTCAATTCTTAGTCTAAAGTTCCAATCTGAGGGTTAGAGATGGCTTAATAGCCAGTCAAGCTTTAGCATAAATATGGGAGTAATTCATTCAATTTTAAGCCAAAACCTCTGTCCAAAAGAATTTAGACATGGTTTTATAGCCAAGCATGCTTTATGAAACTCTAGAATTCATTCTTAAAAATTCTGAAGAAAAATATATTTTTGAAAACATTTTTATTTTAAAATTTTTTTTCGAAAACAAAGGAGAAATTTTTGAAAGATTTTTTGAAAAATTTTTGAAAACTTTTTTGAAAAGAAAACAAAAAGAAAGTTACCCAATCTGAGCAACAAGATGAACCGTCAGTTGTCCAAACTCGAACAATCCCCGGCAACGGTGCCAAAAAGTTGGTGCACGAAATTGTGATCTCTGGCAATGGATCCAAAAACTTGGTGCTCTAATCTCAATTCATAATTTGTCACAACTTCGATACAACTAACCAGCAAGTGCACTGGGTCGTCCAAGTAATAAACCTTACGTGAGTAAGGGTCGATCCCACGGAGATTGTTGGTATGAAGCAAGCTATGGTCACCTTGTAAATCTCAGTCGGGCGGATATAAAATAATTATGGAGTTTTCGAAAATTAAATAATAAAAGAAGGATAGAAATACTTATGTAAATCATTGGTGAGAATTTCAGATAAGCGCATAGAGATGCTTTCGTTCCTCTGAACCTCTGCTTTCCTGCTGTCTTCATCCAATCAGTCTTACTCCTTTCTATGGCTGGCTTTATGTAAGGGCATCACCGTTGTCAATGGCTACATCCCATCCTCTTGTGAAAATGGTCCAAATGCTCTGTCACAGCATGGCTAATCATCTGAGGTTCTCGATCATACTGGAATAGGATTCACCCTCCTTTTGCGTCTGTCACTACGCCCAGCACTCGCGAGTTTGAAGCTCGTCACAGTCATTCAATCCCTGAATCCTACTCGGAATACCACAGACAAGGTTTAGACTTTCCGGATTCTCATGAATGCCGCCATCAATCTAGCTTACACCACGAAGATTCTGATTAAGAGATCTAAGAGATACTCATTCAATCTAAGGTAGAACGGAAGTGGTTGTCAGGCACGCGTTCATAGGGAATGATGATGATTGTCACGTTCATCACATTCAGGTTGAAGTGCGAATGAATATCTTAGAAGCGGAATAAGTTGAGTTGAATAGAAAAACAGTAGTACTTTGCATTAATCTTTGAGGAACAGCAGAGCTCCACACCTTAATTTATGGAGTGCAGAAACTCTACCGTATAAAAATACATAAGTGAACAGAGGGTAGGCATGGCCGAGTGGCCAGCCCCCAAACGTGATCAATAGATCAAAAGATAATCCAAATATGTCTAATACAATAGTAAAAAGTCCTATTTATACTAAACTAGCTACTAGGGTTTACAGAAGTAAGTAATTGATGCATAAATCCACTTCCGGGGCCCACTTGGTGTGTGCTTGGGCTGAGCTTGAAGTCTACACATGGAGAGGTCATTCTTGGAGTTGAACTCTAGCTTTTGTGCCATTTTGGGTGTTGAACTCCACTTTGCAACTTGTTTCTGGCGCTGGACGCTAGAATTGGGCAGAGAGCTGGCGTTGAACGCAAGTTTGCGTCATCTAAACTTAGAAAAAGTATGGACTATTATATATTTCTGGAAAGCCCTAGATGTCTACTTTCTAACGCAATTGGAAGCGCGCCATTTCGAGTTCTGTAGCTCCAGAAAATCCATTTTGAGTGTAGGGAGGTCAGAATCCAACAACATCAGCAGTCCTTCTTCAACCTCTGAATCTGATTTTTGCTCAAGTCCCTCAATTTCAGCCAGAAAATACCTGAAATCACAGAAAAACACACAAACTCATAGTAAAGTCTAGAAATATGAATTTAACATAAAAACTAATGAAAACATCCCTAAAAGTAACTAGATTCTACTAAAAACATACTAAAAACAATGCCAAAAAGCGTATAAATTATCCGCTCATCATCCAGCATGAGAAAGAATTTCTAGCATGATCTCCTCATTCCACTTCCAAGGTTCTGAGGAGATCCAATTATGAAAAGCTTCTCTTCCAAGATAGCTAACCAATTGGATGAAGAACGAAAGCTTTCTAGTAAAATCAAGAGAAAAGAAAGAAGAAGAATAATGAAAACTATTATTGATCCATCAATTACAACAGAGCTCCCTAACCTAATGAAAAGGGGTTTAGTTGTTCATAGCTCTGGGAATAGAAAGCAAAAATGAAAAGTACATTCTAAAAAATAGAAGTTGCAGAGAAAGTAAAATATACAGAGTGTAGTTCTCCAAAATCCAAGCTTCTTTACCAGTTCAAAACTACCCCTATATATACTACTCTTCTGATCTTTTAGTTGGCTCTTCAAGTCTTGGATATGGGCCGTTGATCTTTAGTTGAAGCAGTTACAGACTTCATTGGGCTTAGCTTTGCTTGCAGAGAGAAAGTGAGTCAGGCATGGTAGCAAGTTAGTTAGGACGTTAGTGGCATTAACGTTAAGTGTAAATTTGGGTTCGAAAACGTTAGTGATGATAACCTTTTTCACTAACCCTCCAAACCTAATTAACCCACGTTAACTTCAACATTAGTGGCACTAACGTGACCACTAACATTGGCTCTTGGTCCTTCGCAAACGTTATTGGCATTCACCTTTTCCAATAACGTTGCTCCTTGCTTCTTTTCCCCACGTTAGTGATCCATGTTAGTGTAACTAACGTGGCCCTTAACGTGGGTATGCCTAAGTTTCGAGAGCGTTAGTGACACTCACCTTTGTTACTAACGTTTCAAACGCCCCTTCTTCCCACGTTAGTGCCTCACGTTAATTGCATTAACGTGACCACTAACGTGGTGGTGATTGCCATCTCCATCGTTAGTGACAAAGGTGAGTGTCACTAACGTTGGCCTATCATTCCTTGCTCCACGTTACCCTTCACGTTAGTGGTCTTAACGTGACCACTAACGTGGGCAATATTGGCTTAGTCCAACGTTAGTGACAAAGGTGAGTGTCACTAACGTTGGCAATTCCTTGCTCCTCCCATGTTAGAGTTCACGTTAATTGGATTAACGTGACTCTTAACGTGGCCAAGTGTGCTCTTTTGGAATGTTAGTGGCATTCACTTTTACCACTAACGTTGGAGCTCCCCTTTTCCTCCACGTTATCTCCCACGTTAATGTAATTAACCATTAACGTGGCAACTAACGTGGGATATGATGGCTTTCGAAGGCGTTATTGGTGATCACTTTTTCCATTAACGTTGGAAACTTACTCCCATTCCACGTTAGTGGTCACGTTAGTTAGACTAACGTGGCTGCTAATGTGGCTCTTCCTTGCTTCTTTTGTCCTGAAATCAAGCAAATAAAGTGCATCAAAGCTTGGTTCTTAATCATGAGACCATGCATCATCTATTCTATCATTCAATTCATGCAAAAATCTCATGAAATCATGTAAAGTTCATACTGTTTGCTTGAATCAAGGTATAAGTGTATTTTTACCCAAAACTTGCTTATTTACTAAGAAAATGCATGAAACTACCCTAAAACAGTAAAGAAAAGGTCAGTGAAACTAGCCAAGATGCCCTGGCATCACAACACCAAACTTAAAGCTTGCTTGTCCCTAAGCAAGTACTGAAACATAAGAATGATAAATGAAAGAACAAGAGAAACAAATCATTATTAAAGAAGGCAAGTTCTTGGTCTATGGGGTTTCATGCATAGCAACTTAGGTTCATTCTTTTACTGGTTTTCAGGTCCTTATCATGCCCTTGAACCCTCACTTGATTGCACCCTATGAGACTTCTTATTTATTGATCCTCCCTCTTTTCCAGGGTTTATTGTATTCTTGGGCTAAGTTCTCTGTAAGAGGGCGACTCTTTAAGATAAGCTTTCAGCCACTCCCGAACCAGTTGGTACAAGGTGCTAGGTGTTAAGACACCCCTAAGGACTTACTCCCTCAAGTCTCTTTCCCCCATACATACACACCACAGGCACATGGTTTGTTATTTTCTTTCTTGAGACCTTGGTTTCCAGTACCTCTTTAGGATACTAAGTGTTCTGTAGCAAAGGTTGCTCTTGATAGTGGACTTTCAGCTGATAATTCCGGGTTAGTTAACCCAAGTTACCAAGTGATAAGGCATCCCTGAGAGCTTATTCATCCAAGCATATCCTTTGCACAGGAGCACCACAGACATATGCCTCAAGATTCAGACCCTTGGTGCCTAGCCTTATTTTTTATTATTTTCTTTCTTTTTCAAACTCTTTTTGTTCTTTCTCTTTTTCTTATTAGGATCTTGTTGTTTGGCTAATCTCATAGGATGTGTTTCAAGCATGTGATTTAGAGCATACAGTTGCCTATATACCTTGTTGGTGAACCAACTTAGCTAATCAATTACCATACCACAAACATTGAGAACTTACTTTACAAGATGAATCCACTCTTGTTTTTCATAACACTTTCTTTTATTTAGCCTAAAGGACAAGCATACACTTAGGAAAGATGAAAATGAAAATAGGGAACTTAGACCAGCACACATAGACTTAATAACTGAAAATTCTAAAGACAGAATTGAAAATTCCTAAGATACTATGGAAGCATGTTCTATTTCATACAAGGTTTTGAAAACCAGACCGGTCATCAAACCACTTTAGTCACTGGTTTACTGGTTCACTGGTCCAACCGGTCTAACCAGTGGTTCAACCGAAAAAATTGTTTTAGAATAAAATAATAAATAAATTATAAATAAACATCTAAACACTACACAAAAAATCATCAACCAAATTCATATGATCTTATCCAAATACAAACTCAAAGGTTAAATAGTAAAAAAAATATCTAAATATTAAATTTTGACTTTAAGGGTTAACAGGATCACTTAACACCTCAGATTCTAATTTAGAAATGTCAGGAGACAAAGGATTATCAATTTCAACAGAATGTTGAGCTAGTCCAGTTAGAAAAATGTTGATCATTCTGTGGTATTATGCTAACTGAACATGAACCTGAACCTTGCAAGATGACCTTTTCGGTTTAATCTTAGGCAACGTTGCAATCATCTGTTGTAAGAGAGCTCTCTTAGCAACAGATTCTTCTTGCTGAGCAAGCTATAAACGGGATCTAGTGTTGTTTCCAAGTTGAGGTATCAACATAACAAGTAGTCATTGAATAAGAAAGCATAACATATCACCAACTACCTATACACTTTGACTCTCCTTCTACTACCATCATCATCATTCATCAGTTTATTTATATATGGCATTAACAGGTAGCTACCCCACTCATTCAGCAACAACCAGCATTTGATTTTATTTCCATATGATCTTTATCAAAATACAAGAAGAAACCTGATATAAGACACGCCACTAAAAGTGATAGATTGCATATAAAAACGAAGTTGCAAGTTTAATATACTGCTTTTGAGGCTTACACGATAGGCTTTCGGCATCATCATCAACCTCTACAGTAGCAGGCTTTTGATCTTTCCTTTTAAATACCACTTTTCCATAAATTTTAAACAATTCATCATACATCTCATCTATATCTTCACCTACATCCGAAAAAATTTGTCTTTCATGTTACCTGCATCATCATTCATTTATTTGCAAGGCACAAAAATTTACAAATTCTCCAGATTTAGACATAGTACAAAATCTAAAAAGTGAATGAGAGAAGGATTTTCTTAAGAAATTAAAGTGGCCATTAAATTAGTGTTGATTTAACTAAAGTTACAACCCCCTCATATTTCAGAGTCATCAGCAACTAGTAATTACAAAACAGAGCCATCAGTAAATTTGAACAAAAATTTCAAAGCTATCAGCAACTAACAATTACAAAACAGAGCCATCAAAACAGCAGCATAACAAAATCACCAATCACAAATCACAAATCACTTGTCACAAATTCCAAATTTAAAACACTCAGTGCAATAACAAAACAGCAGCTTAACAAGTCACTAGTCAGTAATCATAAATTCCAAACTCAAATCAACAGCATTACAAAAGACCCAAGAAATCACAAATCACAAATTCAACCTCAAATCCTTAAAACAGAGTAACAGACTCAACTTTTCACTAACCTCAAATCAGTAAATCACAGTTTCACTAACCTTCCACTGACAGCGGAAGACGACGGCGGGACGACAGCGACACCACGGCGCAACAGCTGAAGGCCTCGAGCAGCGATTTCACCTGTGAATGGAAGACGTGCCGAACTAGAAAGGGGAGACGCCATGGAGAAGGAGAAGGAAGAGGCCACGGAGACGCCGACACAGACGAACGGCGGAGGCGGTTCCGTCCAAGAAGCTTGATTTTTGGGTTGGGAAGGAGCTAGGGCTTGCTCTTGCTGTGTGTTCTGTGTTGTCTTTCAAAGGAGGGTGTGTTTTGGTGGGGTGAAGGGAGTAACTCGCGTCGAGTGGGTGGGTTTTCCTTTTTTTTTTCCCTTAACAAAATCAAAACGACGGCGTTTTATACGAACCGGTCGGTTTTCGATCCGGTCCAACCGACCGGTTATCGGCCGGTTCAGCGGTTTTCTAGCGGTTTTGTCATCAGCAGTTTTAGTAAGAGGACCGGACCGTTTTCTATGCCAGTTCCCGGTTAAACCGGTTCAATTGGCCGGTCCGGTCCGGTTTTTAGAACATTGATTTCATACATGATTTTCCTTATTTAAACTTGAAAAAGATAAAACGAAGAGGGAACTCCACCACCTTTTACTCATGGGGATGCCCATGCTCTCTCTTTTGTTTATCCTCTTTGTGTCCTTCTTGATTGCTTGAATCCTCATTTCCTTCTGTTGTTTCACTTTCCCCTCCTCTTGTTCTGTCAGGTCTTTGTGAACTGTGTCATACCTTGGGATGGCAGAGTGCAAATTGTGCATGTGCCCAGCCATATAAGTCAACTTGGCCTGAGTGTTTATATTAAATTCTTCCCTGTGGAGTTGCCGTCCTTCATTAAGCACACTAAACTCGTTGAATGTTCTCATCTGAGCTAACTGACGTTGGTTGAGTTCTTGAAGGCGTTTATCTTGATGCTCTTGCCTTTCATTTACTTGATTGATGGCTTGGGTGAGCTGGGAGTGATGCTCCTGTTGCTGCTTCATTTGTCGTTTCTGCCACTCTCCTTGTTGATTCATCCAATTAGAGAGGAGTTCTTCTTGACGATCTATCCTTTGGGATTGAAAGTGTAATTACTGTTCTTGCCCTTCCATATATCTCCTTGCTAGATCTTCAATGGCTCCTTGAATGTGAACCAGATTGATATTGGTTGGATCGTATTGCTCTTCTTGCTGGTATTCTATTTGTTGAGGTTCTTCTTGATGAGGTTCTTCTTGTGATGTTCTTTTCCTTATTTGAGGCCTTCTTTGTTGTTGAGCAGGTACTACATATGTTATGCACTGAAGCATAACTAACCTTCCAGGGTTTATCCAATTTGGATTGCTATCTTCAAAGACCACCTTGGCTTTCATACATAGTCTCAGGATGGTACTGGGGTACAAAAGTCGAGCACTCGGATCACTCTTTTTGGCTGCTTCTTGGATTCCCTCAACTATAATTTCATGTACATTGATGTCTCCACCCCTCATAATGCAATGTAACATAGTAGCTCGAGCAATGTTGACCTCATAATTGTTTGAGACTGGAAGGATAGATCTTCTCATGAGCTCAAACCATCCCTTGGCTTCCGGGATGAGATATCCTCTTCTAATGAATCGTGGCCTCTTATCCGAATACCTTTCCCAATCTGATCCTATGACACACATGTCGTTCACAATTTCTTCAAGCTCATCATTGTCGGGGCCATTACTTATTCTTGCTTGATAACTTGGCTTGTCAGAGGGTTGTGATCTCAAATGAAGAGTACTCATTATGGCATTGGGACTGAAATCTACCTCTGTTCCTCTCACATAGCTACTGAAGGTAGGGGACTTGGTGGTATCTTCTCTGGCCACATTGGCATAGAACTCCTTAATGAGATTTACATTTATCCTTATTTCTGGGTTCGTGAGCTCTTGCCAACCCCTTTGTTCAATTTTCTCTCTAAATTGCGGGCATTCATCATCATTGAACTGGAATGTCAATTCTGGCAATATTTTCTTGTGCTTTATCCGTTCAAATTGAAGCTCATGGAAGGCGGTCTTGAACCTCCCTTCATTAAAAGGAATACTCTCCACCGGTCCCTTTCCCTTTCTCCTCTTGGAGCTCGATGATCCCATGAGTGACTTTTGATATGTGAAGGTGTTGAAGGGTATGGATAGATGATGGAATTTGGCTGGGTTAGGATAGGGTGTAGCTAAGGGAGTGGGTGAGAGTGCTTTTGATGGAATAAGAGGTGTTGAAGGTGTGTTCCGAGAGTGAGAAGTATAAAGAAAGGGAAATTGGCATGTAAAGAGGTACGGACAAGGAGCCACTTATATAGAAAAGTAGTGAGTAAATGAAAGGTGTGGATTGATGGTGTAGGCTAATAATGGACGGATGGGGTTTAGCATGAAATGAGCACAAGGATCACCACTTTTATGATGGGGTTGGTTCGGTCCCCAAGGATATTCTCATTCCAATATTGCATGGAAACATTTCCCAATGCATTCCCTTTGAAGACATGTGTATAGTCCCCCTTTGTGAAGTGGCCGAACCCTCCTTCTTCAATTGTCCCATCAATTTCGTCCAATCTTCACTTCATTTCTCCTACAAGATAAAGGGAACTAATGAGTTCGGATAGTGGCGGTAAAATTAGAAAGTGGAATAACTACTTTTTTAAAAAATTTTTGTTTTTAAATAACTAAGTGCTATTCATGAATACAACCCAACTGACTGATTAATTGTTCATATATGCAACATTGGTGACACCAAACTTAGTTTGTGACCATGTGGTGTAAAAAGGGTTGATTAAGGCTCTAAGAGTAACACAATATGAATTGTGTTCTTGTTCTCTTAGTTTGCCTGGAACACCAAACTTGTTGTTCACTATATGTTGCATACAAGGGTTCATCTAAGTGTTTGTCAAAGTTGATTTGGAATTCATGAACCTTGCTTTATTAACTACTTTAAACATCCTAAAAAGAAACTGAAAGGATATAAAACACATAAAACATGGGTTACCTCCCATGAAGCGCTTCTTTAACGTCATTAGCTTGATGTTTTGCCTTTGTCAGGGTGGTTGGTAATGCTTCAAATCTTCCCCTCTCGCAGTGAATCTGTCTCTGTTGGCTTCATTAAGAATCTCCACATGTTCCAAGGATAGAACTCTGCTGATGGTATAGACTTTAGGTAGCTGAGATGGAATGGTGGGTAGATGAGGTAGAATAACTGGGAAATGAGCAGATATTACTTTATTCCATGGAGAGAAATCCTCTATAGGGATTTTCTTGTTCCTCCATCCCCTTGGTGCCTTCTTCCTTGTTTTTTTTAATGCTACCCTGCTCCTTGTGGCCTCCTTTTCCAGGGAAATTTTGTTTCTGGTCTCGTATGACTCTGGTGGTTTTAGCTCCTCTTGGATTTCCTTTAGCTGTTGCACCTTTTGACTGTTTTATTTACCAATCAAAGGGATTCCCAGGTGTACCGTTTGTGCTTCAGTGCTTGTTTCTTCCACCAGTGCCATATTGTGATCTTCCCTTGGTTCCTTGTTTTCTTGATCTGCTTCTTGTGAGGGTTTGAAGACATTGAAGGTGAGTTGTTCATCATGTATCCTCAGTATTAGCTCTCCTCGCTCCACATCTATAAGTGCTCTGGCTGTGGGTAGGAATGGTCTTCCCAATATGATTGGGTGGAGGTGACTCTCTTCCATCTCCAAGATAACAAAGTCTGTGGGAAGGAAGTAGTTCCCAACCTTTACTACCACGTTTTCAACCACTCCTATTGCTTGTTTTTTAGTTTTGTCAGCCAGCTTGATGACTACGTCTGTGGGCATTAGCTCGTTGATCTAAAGCTTCTTCATGAGGGATAAAGGCATTAAGTTGATACTTGCCCCAGGTCACAGAGTCCTTTGTCAAACCTTGTTTCTCCTATAGCACAGGGAATGTGAAAACTCCCTGAATCCTTTCTTTTTGTAGGTAACTCTGGTTGAATGAGAGCACTGCATTCCTTATTCATCACTATTGTTTGTCCTCCCTTTAGTGAGCTTTTCTTGGTCAGCAGCTCTTTCATACATTTAATGTATGAGGGCATTTGTTGGAGAGCCTTGATAAATGGTATGTTTACATGAAGGGATGCAAACATGTTGAGGAACTTTAAGTACATTCTCCTTTCTACACCACCCTTGAGTCTTTGGGGAAAGGGTGCATAAGGTTCAGAATCTCCTTCTCCCTTAACTCCTTCTTCTGTGTGGAGTTAGGTTCTTGGTCACCCCCTTCTTGCTTCTCTATTGGAATATCTTGAGAGTATTCTAAGGGTTTGTTCAGTTCTTCCTCAGTCCCCTTATCACTTATAGTGACCACCTTGCATTCTTCCCATCTTACTTTCCTTGCTTCACCTCTCGGATTTTTCTTTGTGTCACTTGAAAAGCTATCAGTAGGTTTGGGAATCTACTGAGAGAGGTATCCCACTTGAGACTCCAGCCTCTTGATGGTGTCTCCCTGGTTTTTTATATTAGCTCACACCTCCTCCTTGAACACTTTGTTATCTTGGATTTCCTTGCATATTCCTCCAAGTAGGGTCTCAATTCTGGAAAGTCTATCTTCAGATGGTGATGGTGAGTTGAGGTTGGAGGGGTAAGAAGGGCCATTTTGGTTTTGATATGAATGTTGAGAGGTATTGTTAGGTGAGTTTTGATATGGTCTCTGTGTGGAATGTTGGTGAGTTGCATTGTTGTTGGGGTTGTGACGTCTCTGATCTTGGCCTTGATCCTGTTGATTTCCCCACCCAAAGTTTGGGTGGTTCCTCCAACCAGGATTATAAGTTTTGGAGTATGGATCATGGGTCTGCCTAGGTGAGTTTTCAATATAGTTGGCTTGTTCCTGGTCACCCTCTTCCTCTACATTCACTCCTTCTTGAGCTGCTGATGAGGTGGTGACTGCTGCAACTTGTTTTCTTTCCATCTGCTTGGTAAGGTTAGCCAGTTGCTTGGTGATTATCTTGTTTTGAGCTAGCAGAGCGTCCATGTTGTTCAGCTCCATCACTCCTCGAGTGTTGCCCCTTTCAGAGGCATAGAAGTAGTCATTCTCAGCTACAGTCTCGATAACATATATGGCCTCTTCAATGGTCTTCTTCTTGTTCAGAGATCCCCCAGATGAGTGGTCTACTGCCTTCTTTGATTCATAAGAAAGATCCTCATAGAAGATGTGTAATTGCACCCATTCATTGAACATATCTGGCGGGCACCTTCTTGTCAAGTCCTTAAACCTCTCCCATGCTTCATAGAGAGTTTCACCATTATGTTGCCTGAAGGTTTGTACCTCAGCTCTCAACCTATTGATTCTTTGAGGAGGGTAGAATCTCGCCAAGAATTTTTTCACCACATCTTCCCAGGTTGTCAGACTCTCCTTCGGGAAGGATTCCAGCCATTTAGATGCTTTATCCTTGAGTGAAAAGAGAAACAAAAGCAGTCTATAAGTGTCAGGATGAACACCATTAGACTTCACAGTATCACATATCCTTAGGAAGGTGGTGAGATGTTGATTGGGGTCTTCTTGGGCGCTTCCTCCGAATGCACAGTTGTTCTGAACAAGGGTGATGAGCTGGGGTTTTAGCTCAAAGTTATTGGCATGTATGGTTGGCTTTTGGATGCTACTTCCACAGTTTCCTGGGTTTGGATTGATATAAGAGCCCAGAACTCTTCTCTCTTGCCCAGCATGATTTGCTGGTCCTTCTCTGGCATGGTTGTAAGCTTCTTCTTCATGGTGGTTCTCCACATTCTCCTCCATGTCTGGTTCAAAATACTCCTCCTCTTCCTCAGCACCAACGACTCTCTTTCCTCTTGCTTCCCTCCTTAATCTAAGGAAGGTCCTCTCAGGTTCAGAATCAAAGGAAGTTGAAGCCCTGCTTCTTCTACCTGTCATACAACCAACAAGGCAAAAGCAAGAAGGAGATAAATGCAGAAAGTACTCTAGTTAGAAATGCTGTTAGTGTGAGTGATGCAATATATCAAACAGTTAGTGGGTTAGTGAACTTATTTGTAAACAATGAAGAAAACACCACAGGCGGGTAAGGGGTAAAGGAAAGAAAATAGCTAAGACTGAAAGTAAATCACTCAAATGGAATTAAACAGAACAAAAGAAAAATGCTCAATCTAGTTATCCACCAATTTAATCATTGTTGATACAAAATCAATCCCTGGCAACGGCGCCATAAACTTGATGCACGAAAACTTGTCTTTCAACAAATTTCCCTTCGGCAAGTATACCGAATTATCGTCAAGTAAAAACTCACAATAGAGTGAGGTCGAATCCCACAGGGATTGATTGGTCAAGCAACTTTAATTAGAGGAATATTCTAGTTGAGCTAAGCAGAATTTGAGTTAAGAATTGCAAAAGATTAAATGGTGGGAAAGTAAATAACAGAAATTGTAAATACTGGAAATAAATGGCAGAATATAAATTGCAGAAAGTAAATTGCAAAATCTTAAATGGGAAATTGGGAAGATAAGCATAAAAGTAAATGGCAGAAAATAAAGAGAATGGGTAAGATCAGAAATGGGGGATTCATTAGGCTTAGGAGATGTTGTATTCTCCGGATCAAGTTCATCTTCATCTCTTCCTCAATCAATGCATTCATTGATCTCCTTGGCAATCTTAAGTGATTGGATCCCAATTCCTTGGTAACCCAATCTCTCTAAGATTGAACAATTACCCAATTCCTTGATTTAATTGCTCATGAGAAGAGATGAAGTTTGGTCACTGATTATACCACATACATTCCCAAATCAAAGTGTTGGTAGGATTATATGTCACTATATCCATCCAAATCCCAATTTGGTCCAGCATGAGAAAGCATTTCAAGCATGATCTCCTCATTCCTCTTCCAAGGTTCCGAGGAGATCCAATTATGGAAAGCTTCTCTTCCAAGATAGCTAACCAATTGGATGAAGAACGAAAGCTTTCTAGTAAAATCAAGAGAAAAGAAAGAAGAAGAATAATGAAAACTATTATTGATCCATCAATTACAACAGAGCTCCCTAACCTAATGAAAAGGGGTTTAGTTGTTCATAGCTCTGGGAATGGAAAGCAAAAATGAAAAGTACATTCTAAAAAATAGAAGTTGTAGAGAAAGTAAAATATACAGAGTGTAGTTCTCCAAAATGCCAAGCTTCTTTACCAGTTCAAAACTACCCCTATATATACTACTCTTCTGATCTTTTAGTTGGCTCTTCAAGTCTTGGATATGGGCCGTTGATCTTTAGTTGAAGCAGTTACAGACTTCATTGGGCTTAGCTTTGCTTGCAGAGAGAAAGTGAGTCAGGCATGGTAGCAAGTTAGTTAGGACGTTAGTGGCATTAACGTTAAGTGTAAATTTGAGTTTGAAAACATTAGTGACGATAACCTTTTTTACTAACGCTCCAAACCTAATTAACCCACGTTAACTTCAACGTTAGTGGCACTAACGTGACCACTAACGTTGGCTCTTGGTCCTTCGCAAACGTTATTGGAATTCACCATTTTTTCATAACGTTGCTCCTTGCTTCTTTTCCCCACGTTAGTGATCCACGTTAGTGTAACTAACATGGCCCTTAACATGGGTATGCCCAAGTTTCGAGAGCGTTAGTGACACTCACCTTTGTCACTAACGTTTCAAACGCCCCTTCTTCCCACGTTAGTGCCTCACGTTAATTGCATTAACGTGACCACAAACGTGGTGGTGATTGCCATCTCCATCGTTAGTGACAAAGGTGAGTGTCACTAACGTTGGTCTATCATTCCTTGCTCTACCTTACCCTTCACGTTAGTGGTCTTAACGTGACCACTAACGTGGGCAATATTGGCTTAGTCCAACATTAGTGACAAAGGTGAGTGTCACTAACGTTGGTGATTCCTTGCTCCTCCCACATTAGAGTTCATATTAATTGGATTAACGTGACTCTTAACGTGGCCAGGTGTGCCCTTTTGGAACGTTAGTGGCATTCACTTTTACCACTAACGTTGGAGCTCCCCTTTTCCTCCACGTTAGCTCCCACGCTAATGTAATTAATGTGGCAACTAACGTGGGCTATGATGGCTTTCGAAGGCGTTATTGGTGATCACTTTTTCCATTAACGCTGCAAACTTACTCCCATTCCACCTTAGTGGTGGTCACGTTAGTTAGACTAACGTGGCTGCTAACGTGGCTCTTCCTTGCTTCCTTTGTCATGAAATCAAGCAAATAAAGTGCATCAAAGCTTGGTTCTTAATCATGAGACCATGCATCATCCATTCTATCATTCAATTCTTGCAAAATTCTCACGAAATCATGTAAAGTTCACACTGTTTGCTTGAATCAAGGTATAAGTGTATTTTTACCAAAACTTGCTTATTTACTAAGAAAATGCATGAAACTACCCTAAAACAGTAAACAAAAGGTCAGTGAAACTGACCAAGATGCCCTGGCATCAACGCGTGACTTGAATTGTGCTATTGGCGCGGAGGCAGCCTCACACACGCACAACTCTCTCTTCAATTCGCACATTTGCCAAAATTTGGGGTGAAGCGTGCGCGTCAGGGACGCGTACGCATGAATGGCCTGAATTGGAAAACGACGCATACATATTAGGGATGTGTATGCGTGATAGGGCTTATGCTTCCAGCACAATTCCAGTCCCACTCCTTCATAACTCTCTGGCCATACACCCATTTACGCCGATTTGTAGGGTCACGCGTACGCGTGGATGGCTGATTTTTCAAGTGACGCGGACGCGTCAGGGACGCGTACGCGTGGGCATGTTTCTACCTAAAGCACGCCTCCAGCCATGCTCCCGCGTAACTTTCTATTTCATTCTTCTTTGTTTCGCATGCACATATGACGCGTACGCGTCAGGGACGCTTGCGCGTCGTGTGCTTCTTCTTTTTTTTTTAATGCAGAATGCAGCATGCAGATGAATATGCAGAAATTGTGAATGAACACTAATAAAAATAATGTAGAATAAAATAAAATAAAACTAAGACTGAAAAGAAACGATCATACCATGGTAGGTTGTCTCCCACCTAGCACTTTGCTTTTACGTCCTTAATTTGGACGGTCTTCAGGCTCATTCTGCTTCTGTTGGTGGGTCCTCCAAGAGGAAGACCTCTAGCTCTTTGTGTTCCTTTATCTTCTCACCATGATAAAGTTTTAGGCGATGTCCATTGACCTTGATGAATTTGGAGCTAGAAGGATGACGCAGGTGAAAGACTCTGTATGGCTCTGCCTTTTCTACTCTGTAGGGACCTTCCCATCTTGATCTCAGCTTGCCTGGCATGAGCTTCAGTCTGGAGTTATAAAGGAGAACCAACTCCCAGGTCTGAACTCTCTCCTTTTTATGTGCCTGTCATCCACAGCCTTCATCTTCTCTTTGTATCGCCTAGAGTTGTCATATGCTTCTAGGCAAAGGTTCTCTAATTTTGCTAGTTGCAGCTTCCTTTCAGCGCCAGCTTCCTCAAATCCCATGTTACACTCCCTTATAGCCCAGAAATCCTTGTGCTCCACTTCTACTGGAAGGTGGTAAGCCTTTCCATACACTAAGCGAAAGGGGCTCATCCCAATGGGTGTTTTGTACGCTGTCTGATACGCCCAAAGCGCATCAACAAGTCTGGTGCTCCAATCCTTCCTATGAGGCTTGACTATCTTCTCCAGAATGTGCTTTATTTCTCTGTTAGACACTTCTGCTTGCCCATTGGTCTGGAGATGGTAAGCTGTTGCCACTTTGTGAACTATCCCATGCTTCTTCAGTAATCCTGCTAATCTCCTGTTACAGAAGTGAATGCCTTGATCACTCATGATTGCTCGTGGTGATCCAAAGCGACATATAATATAGTTTCTAACAAAGGAGACAACAGTGTTAGCATCATCGGTATGCGTGAGAATTACTTCCACCCATTTAGAAACATAATCTACAGCTAACAGTATATAAAGGTAACCGCTAGAGTTTGGAAATGGACCCATGAAGTCAATGCCCCAAATGTCAAAAATTTCACAGAATAGCATAATCTGTTGAGGCATCTCATCCCTTTTAGATATATTACCAAACCTTTGGTATGGGGAACAAGATTTATAAAAGGTAGCAACATCTTTAAAAAGAGTAGGCCACCATAATCCACAGTCTAAAATTTTTCTAGTTGTTCTTTGAGGGCCAAAATGTCCTCCACTTTCAGAAGAGTGGCAGGCCTCTAAAATAAACTGGAATTTTGATTGAGGCACACACCTTCTAATTATCTGGTCAGCACCATACCTCCATAAATATGGGTCATCCCATATATAATATTTGGACTCACTTTTCATCTTGTCTCTCTGATGCTTAGTAAAATTAGGAGGAAAAGTATGGCTAACTAGATAATTAGCTACAGGTGCATACCAAAGGACTACTTCAGATACTGCATGCAAGCTATTAAATGGAAAAGCATCATTGATAGGAGTAGAGTCATCCTTAATGTGCTCAAGGCGACTCAAGTGGTCTGCCACTAAATTCTGGTTGCCACTCCTATTCTTGCAGCAACAGTATCCAATGTATTAGCCTTGGTTTAGACTCCTGTTTAGCTAATAAATACTTTAGAGCTGCATGGTTTGAGAACACTACCACCTTAGTACCAAGTAAATAGGCTCGAAATTTATCCAGAGCGAAAACAATAGCCAAAAGCTCTTTTTCAGTGGTGGTGTAATTAGACTGAGCAGCGTTTAAGGTCTTAAAAGCATAGGCAATTATGAAAGGATCCTTACCTTCGCGCTGAGCCAGCGCCGCTCCTACTACATGGTTGGAGGCATCATACATAATCTCAAAAGGCTGGTTCCAGTCTGGTCCTCTCACAATCGGAGCTTGAGTTAAGGCGATTTTCAGCTTGTCAAATGCTTGCATGCAATCCTCACTGAACTTGAACTCAACATCTTTCTGCAGCAGTCTAGATAAAGGCAATGCTACCTTACTGAAGTCCTTGATAAATCTCCTGTAGAAACCTGCATGGCCCAGGAACGAACGGACTTCCCTCACAGAGGAGGGATAAGGAAAACTAGAAATGACATCTACCTTTGCTGGATCCACAGAAATACCAGTATTAGAGACAATATGTCCTAGAACAATACCTTGTTTGACCATAAAATGACACTTTTCAAAATTTAAAACAAGGTTCGAACTAACACACCTGTCCAATACTCTAGATAAGCTATCCAAGCAAAGGCTAAAGAAATCACCGTATACGCTAAAATCATCCATGAAAACTTCCATACAGTTCTCAATAAGATCAGAGAAAAGACTCATCATGCACCTTTGAAAGGTAGCTGGTGCATTGCACAAGCCGAAAGGCATCCTCTTGTAAGCATATGTTCCAAAGGGACATGTAAAAGTAGTATTTTCCTTATCTTCGGGAGCTATATGGATCTAGAAATAACCTGTGTAACCATCTAAAAAGCAGTAATGTGATTTACCTGACAGACGATCCAGCATTTGATCAATGAATGGCAGGGGGTAGTGATCCTTACGAGTGGCCTGGTTGAGGCGCCTGTAATCAATGCAAACCCTTCAGGAATTCTGCACTCTAGTTGCTATGAGCTCTCCTTGCTCATTCTTCACTGTAGTGAGTCTAGACTTCTTGGGCACCACTTGTACTGGGCTCGCCCATTCACTGTCTGAGATGGGATAAATGATATATGCCTTAAGTAATATGGTCACTTCCTTCTTGACAACTTCCAGGATGGTGGGGTTCAGCCGCCTTTGAGGTTGACAGATAGGCCTTGCTCCCTCTTCCAGAAGTATCCTGTGCTCACAAACTTGAGGGCTGATGCCTACTATATCCGCCAAGCTCCACCCAATAGCCATTTTGTGTCTTCTCAGCACACTAAGCAGCTGCTCCTCTTGTTGGGAAGTAAGTTCCCTTGCAATGATAACTGGGAGCTTCTGATTGTCCTCAAGGTAAGCATACTTGAGGTGGGGTGGAAGGGGCTTCAACTCCAACTTCTGCTCATGGTTAGGTACTTGATCATCTGGAGTTAGTGATGATGGCAAAGTGTCCTTATTGTGTTCTGTAGGTGTCCCCACACTTGCATCTTGCTCCATATACAGTGCCTCTACTTCTTGGTGGACCTCAGCTATGGTCTCATCAATGATGTCAAACTGGAAGATGGAATGATCTTCCAGAGGGTGCTTCATGGCTTCATTCAGATTGAAGCTCACTGCTCGGCCGTCTATCTCAAAAGAATAAGTCCCTGAGAATGCATCCAACTTGAACTTTGAAGTCTTCAGGAATGGCCTTCCCAGCAGGATAGATGACGGTCTCCCTGAGTCATTTTGGGGCATCTCCAAGATATAGAGGTCAATGGGAAATGTGAGCCCCTTAATGCTTACCAACACGTCCTCAGCAATTCCAACCACTGTAATAATGCTCTTATCTGCTAACACAAAATGAGCTGCCGACCTTTTTAAGGGAGGGAGCCTCAAAGCATCATATATAGACAAATGCATAATACTTACGCATGCTCCTAAGTCACACATGCAGTCAGAAAATATTACACCCCCAATGGTACAATTAACCATGCATGGCCCTGGGTCACTATATTTTTCAGGTATATCTCCCATTAAAGCAGATATGGAACTACCTAAAGGAATACTTTCTAATTCATTAATATTATCCTTATGCATGCATAAATCCTTTAGAAACTTCACATATTTAGGTACTTGCAGAATAACATCAAAAAGGGGAACAGTTACCTCAACCTTTTTGAAGATTTCTACTATTTTGGGATCAAGTTCCATCTGCTTTCTGAACTTCCTTGCAAGGTGTGGAAATGGGATAGGAATGGCGTCTTTTATAGCTTCAGCTTCCTTTGGTTCTCCATTCCTTGGTTGAACTGCTTCTTCTTCAATCATGTTTTGTACTTCATCTTCCTCTTCAACATCCTCCACTTCAACCATGCCCTCCACTGGGGCATGTTCTTGTGAGCTTGGCTCCTCATGATTTCTCTCTTGCAGTGTGGTTCCGGACCTCAAAGTGATAGCATTGATGCCACCCTTTGGATTGGGTAGGGGTTGCGAAGGAATTCCACTGGAGCTTGAAGGCTGGTTGTTGGAATTGTTCATTGATCCAATCTGTGAGTCAAGAGCTTGTACAGCAGAGGTCAGATCGTTTAAGGTGGAGCTAAGCAAGCTCTCCATGGCCTTTTGCCTTTGCTCAATAGATTGAAGCAATTCATCATTAAAAGAAGAAAGGTTATAAGTAATCTGAGGGGTCTGCTGTTGGTTGTTCTGAGACGCTTGGGATTGCCTCAGGTGAGGTGCTCTGTAAGGCTGGTTCTAGTTCTGCGGATACCGATTATTCTGATTGTTGTTATTATTCCACCTCTGATTTCCCTGGTTGTCCCTGCCTCCTCTGTTATAGTTGTCCCTCCAGCTATGGTTGGAATTATCTCTCCAGCCTTGGTTGGAGTTGTCTTGCCAACTTTGGTTATAGTTTCCACCTTGGTTGTAGTTGCCGCCTTGTTGATATGAGCCTTGATTTGGACGGTCATATTAATTGTGAGTAGCTGCCAAGGTGTTGTCTTCCTGTTGGAGCTGCGAGCACTCATCGGTATAATGACTATAGCATGCACATATCCCGCACACTCTCTGAGGAACCAGTTGTTGACTATGTTGTGGTGAGGGAGGCTGAGATTGTTGCTGATTCAGTTGTAGCTGCTTTAGTATGTTGGTCATCTCCCCCAGAGTCTGTGTGAGAGCAGCAGTCTCACTGCTAGAGGAAACCTCCACAACAGTCTTGGGATGGTTGGTCCTGTGCCTAGCATTCTGGGTAGATTCAACCAGATCGGCGATCAGCTACCACGCTTCTGTCGCCGTCTTGTACTTCTTCAGAGAGCCGTTACTTGCAGCATCTAATGTAGTTTTATCTTGAGGCTTCATGCCTTATGTAAAGTAACTGATCAACACTATCTCATCAATCTTGTGGTGGGGACATGAATCTAAGAGGTTCCTAAAGCGTTCCCAGTATTCGTAGAGGGTCTCTAATTCTCCTTGGATAATGCAGGAGATCTCCTTCCTCATTTTGTCTGTAACTTCAGCTGGGAAGTATTTGTCCAGGAACTCCCTTCTGAGCAAATCCCAGATGGTAACGACCGCTTCAGGTTGAGTGTAGTACCACTCTCTCGCCTTTCCCTCAAGAGAAAATGGGAAGGCGATTAGCAGAATAGAAGTTTCATCTGCACCATGACGCCTAACAGTAGAACAGGCTATCTGAAAATCCCTGAGGTACATTATAGGCTCCTGAGCAGGTAAGCCATGAAACTTGAGTATCAATTTGATTAGCGCAGTCTTCAGTTCAAAATCTGCAGGCAAATTTGGGTGATGCGTGTGATACGGTTGCAGGGTGAAGTCTGGAGCTCCTACTTTCTGGAGAGTAATCCTCCTGGGCTCTGCCATATTACCTGCACATAAATCAACTGAATCAGTAGTAGAGGAGCTTGTTTCTTCCTCAAATGGCGGTTCAGATTCGCTCTTAGATAAGACTGGTGAATTGGCAATAACCACTTCACCACCCTCAGAGGCTAACCGACGCCGAGCTCGCCTAATACGTGAAAGAGTTCTTTCAATCTCAGGATCAAATGCGGCTTAGCTCGGATCAGGCAGTAAACGCGTCATTCAACGAAAGAAACATACAGCTCATGATAATAAAATAAAATAAAATATGTAAAAATTAAAATATATACACCAACTAATAATTTAGCACACTATTGCAACTCCCCGGCAACGGCGCCAAAAATTGATGGAGGGCGGAAACTGGCCGATTAAGAAATTAATATAGAAATACGTTGCGAGTATAGTTCATAACCAGCTAGAATCTGCTTATCAATTTTGAAGGGTTGTCACAAAAATTAGAATAAAAATACTGGGAGTATGAGTCCCAGGTCGCCTCCCAATGAGTTGACAAAAGGGTGCTATTTTATTAATCAGGAGTTTTCTGAGAAATTTTGAGAGTTGAATGACAGAAAATAAATAATTGTAATTTAGTGCAATGAAAATTAAATGGGATTTATATTATTCAAAATAAAAAGCCTTGACTGGGGGAATGATTAATTGGAAGTTCTATTCTTGTTGGAATTCTCTTAGGTGTAGTATAAAGAGGTTGTTGTTTTCACTTAGTTAACCCTTACTAAATAAAGGAAAGTCAAGTGATTGAGCTAACTCTTATTCACAAATCCTAGTCCTCTCCCTTGGGAAGGTCTAGTGTTAGTAAATAGAGAAGTAGCCAACAACTTCTAATTTAACTAATCACTTAAGCATTCCAACTCAAGTGTCTCCTTTTAATCCACCCCCATGTCAAGTTGGGAATCTACTCCATTGACATGAATATAACGCTCATAGAAATATAAGAAGAAGACATGATGAATTAAATAAATAGGGATTGAAAATCAATTAAAGGAAAAAGTAATTCTCTGTATTAATAAATCCAAAATGCAACATAATTATCTGAACAGGATTAATAAGTAACTAAAAGAGTAAAGGAATAAGGAAACAAACTAGAATAGTAACTTCAACGGAGGTGATGACTCTCTCAATATGCAAAGCAAAGCATAAAACTAATAAACTATGAATGTGTAGAAAACTTAGAGGAAGAGTGAGTTCTCTCTAGATTCCTAATCTAAAAACCTAAAACTATGCTAATGAGAATGTGTGTTGAGTCTCTGCATGTTTCCTGGCTCTAGTCTATGTTTCTGGGCCGAAAGCTGGGTCAAAATTTGGCCCAAAATCGCTCCCAGCGTTTTCTGTTAATTCTGCAGATCGCGCATGTCACGCGTACGAGTCGCTGATCAATTTTGCGTGTCACGTGTACGCATCAGGCACGCACACGCGTCATCTTGCAGAACTCCAATCCACGCGTATGCGTTAGGTATGCGCACGCGTCGCTGTAAAATCTCCAGATCACGCGCACGCGTGAGCCATGCGTGCGCGTTGATGCTCGCTGGTTGTCTCCTTTATTTCTTGTACTCCTTCCATTTTTGCATGCTTCCTTTCCATCCTCCAAGCCATTCCTGTCCTATAAAACCTGAAAACACTGAACACATAGATCACGGCATCGAATGGTAAAAAGGGGATTTAAAATACACAAATTAAAGACTTTAGGAAGCAAGTTTTCAACCATAGAACAAAACTAGGAAGGAATGTAAAACAATGCAATTTGTATGAATAAGTGTGCAAGGACTTGATAAAAACCACCAGAATGAGCACAAGATAAACCATAAAATAGTTGTTTATTAATTGGCCAATCTGAAATTCTGTTAGAGAGGTTGCATCATGCAGACCCAGACCCGCAAAGGTTGCCTTGATGCCCCACTGTTGGCCTATGGCTTCGAAGTTCAAGGTTGACAAGTGTGGAAAATATTGTTGTGTGCTGGAACCCGATGCTCCATGGGGTGTATGTGTGTTGCTCAGAATATCATCATCACTGTCCCCAACAATGTTGACCGGCTCATCGTCCGAATCATCATCCCACATCACATTTTCAACTCGATCCGGTCCAGCCTCAACTTCAAAATCAGGAACACCATGATGCACACTAGTAGTACCAGCCACAACACGTGGAGGATTAGGGATCGAACCTGAAGGTGCTACCACAGGTATCAACGTTGAGGCACCAACCATCATCATCGACTGAGGATTCAATGCTGATGCCCCAGATCTGTCGACGCCATCTTCCAACTTCGCAAACAACTCTGGTATTCTAACCTCCAGAAAACTCCGTCGACAATGAGACAAAACCTGCATGTCTTCATCGGACCCTATCACAAAGAGTTACTTGATACTTTCACTCCACAAGCATATGGTTAGGAAAAGCCACTCTTTTGAGCTTTGGATCAGTTTTGACCCTCCTAACCAGTGATGCTCAAAGCCTTAGACCTTTTTCTTTTCTTTTCAATTCTTTTTGCTGTTTATTTTCCCTCAAGAATCAATTATTCTTATTTCAGAGAATCAATAATAGTTCTCTAAGTTTTTGTTCCTCAAAAACCAATATACTCAACTCCAATATCAAGTACGCACTATTAATTTATACATTCAAAAATAGAGATATTGCCACCACATCAGAGTAATTAGACAACTTGCAATTCTCATGCATTTTACTACTTTTTTCTCTTTTGATTTTTGTTTAAGCTCAACGAGCAATACATGAGACATCTTTAAAAATAAATATAAAGTACTAGAATAAACAACTAAACTAGAAAGCAAGGAAATCCTACTGGTGATCATGCAAATTTAGAATAGAAAACAGAAAATAGAATGAATTACTGAAAAACAGAAATAAGATAAAGGGAGAATGAAACTCAACCACCTCTGTCATGGTGGCTGCTGCTCCCTCTGGGAAATCCTCTATTGCGCTTCAGCTCCTCTATGCCACGCCCCTGCCTCCTCTGCTCCTCCATCAGCTGGTGGAGGAGAGCAGAGTGATCCTGATGCTCTATCCTTAGCTGATCAACAGATGATGTCAGCTCCCCAATAAATGTGGTCAACTGATCCCAATAGTAACGGGGAGAGAAGTAAACTCCCTGAGGTATTTCTGAAGATCCTTTGGAAGTGGAGGAACTAGCTCCTACTGACTCGAGCTCTCTAGCGTGCTCCATACTCTTCTTTGTAATTCGTCTTTCAATGTCTATCATGGTATCTCCATCAATGTGAGCTCCAAGAAGGGGACTTAGAATTAAAACAGGCTGATGCTGGAACATCGGCATCCCAGGGAAAATTAACTCCAACTTGGAAGGGACCTTTTAAAGTCAAGGAAAATCGAGGTAAAGGAGCTTATAAGCTAGAGACCTTAGATGATACCGAGAAGCTAGAATGCTGTCCACTTAATATTACTCTTAGGATTATTTCATGATGAAAATAAAGGCACTCTTTTCCTAGTCCCTTAGGTTTTTAATGAGGCCTTATTGTTTTAAAAATTTCAAATTTGACTTTATCAATAAATTCCTTTGATGTTTAGTAATTGTCATTTCATAACGAGTATTTACATTGCCCTTTTAGTGCGTATAAAAGTTTATATTGTCTCAATGATACATCCATTGTTAGCATATATTAACGATCGAATGGTAAAAACAAACACATTTATTGCATTAAATGACGATATCAAAAACACGGTAATAAGAATAAAGTGCAATAATAAGATTTGAACAAAGGAATATGAAAGTTTTATATACTTAGCCTAATTAAATAGTTAATCATATCCCAATATATGGGAAAAGAACTTGTTCAAAGGTACCAACAAAACTTAGCCTGATTAAATAGTTAATTATATCCCGGATATACGGGAAAAGTACTTTTTCAAAGGTACCAACAAAGTTAAAGGCCAAAGTCAAAAAGCACACTTAAAAAATATTATAGGAAATATGACAAAATTATTCCTACAGGATAGAAACAATCCTTCCATCCATCACTTTCTTGAAGGCAACGATTTCGAAGACGTCCAAGTCGGGAGCTATCAGTTTGATCTGGCCATGGATGGATTGTTCAACATCAAATACGCCATCCATAACTGCATGCTCAACGTTCTTGACTGATGTCTCGAGCTTTTTGATCTTCGATATGAGCTCAGAAACTTGCCTCCTCAAGTTCTCTGCTCTCTGATGCGTGAGCATCTTATACCTATTTTTTTCCTTATTTTCTAGTCAGTTTTAGTTAGAATTTATTAAGTTTTATACTATTTTAGTGTAGAAATTCTCTTTGGATGCTACTTTGAGTTTTTTTAGTGTTTTTATGATTTCAAATAAAATTCGGAGCAAGTTGGTAGAGTTTTGTGCGAAAAGGAGAAGAATTGAAGCAACCCTGTTGGGCGCTAAACGCCAAGCTAATGTTTAGCACCAGCCACCAGCACAAAATAGATATGTTGCTGCCCCTTATGGGTGCTATATGCCCAACTGGCATTTAGCGCTAGGCAGTCTGAATTAATCACACTCTTGGAGCATTTCTAGTTGGATTTACCTTTTATTAGTTATCTTTTATATTATCTTTGTAATTTTTATTTAAAAACAATATCTTTTAGTTTTAGGATTTATTATTTTATTTTATTTTCAAATCAAATTAGGTTAGATATAAAAGGGAAAAGATTCATCCTTAAGAGGGATCTTCTCACTTTCGCACTTTCATATATTTCAAAACCCTTATTTTCTCTGTAAGTCATGAACCACTAAATCTCTTTGGTTAAGGTTAGGAGCTCTGTTTATTTCTATGGATTAAGACTATTACTTTTCTATTTTAATTAATGTACTATTCAATTTCAAGGATTGCTTTCGTTCTTCATTTTATGAATCTGGGTGGAATGAGAGTATGACCCTTATTCTAGATGCGTTCTTGTGACCCTCGGGAGAGGTCTCTCACCTGAACACAGCTTGAAAGTAAATTTCTCTTAAATTGCTAATTAGTTGAACTAATATGCATACGTGACATATAATCTGTTTAGTTTTGGGTAATTAGGGTTTTGTGGCCATAAACTAGATCTAAACTTAACCCTCTAATCGGAATTAAGTAACCAAGAGATTGGCGGTTGATGAAGATTAGAGGAGACTAAATCACTAAGAGATTAGGGTTTAGTCAATTACAGTTTGCCATGAAATGAATCTTGCATGATTAAAATAGTTGGTAAGAAAACTTAATCCGAAAAAGTAAACATCTCCGATACCTTAACTGTTTCCCTAATTGATTTTTACACCAAACTCATTATTTGCTTTCTTTACTCTTGGTTTATTGTTTCATGCTTTTGAAAACCACAAAACTAACTTTTCTATTCGCCTGACTAAGCAATCAATTGACCATTGTTGCTCAATTCCTTAGTCCTTGTGGGATCAACCCTCACTTACCTGAGGTATTACTTGGACGACCCGGTGCACTTGTCGGTTCAGTTGTGGTATTTGAAATTCTGTACCACCCTCAAGTCGGAAGAAGCCTTAGGTTCCTTTAGGGTCTTCACCTCATGTTCAAGGATAGTTTGTTTCCCTTGAAGAGCAATAACTGAAGTACTCAAGCTATGAACTTGAGAGTGGCATCATCAATTTTCTTATCCTTCGCCACAAACTCGGATCGAAGATTTGATATCTCAACTTCGACATCACAGACATATACGGCCGAATGAAAGAGCATTCTTTGGACTCAAGGTAGGGTATCTTCAGTTAAAAGATGTTGATCCACAAAATCGGGAGCATGAAGTTCTTTATCCAACACAACCAAACAAAGTCAAAAGAATATCAACAGGCTCTTTACCTTTATCTTTTAACTTGTTCCTTTTTGGAGAGCTGATGGGTGAGTCTTCTTCCAGGATCTGGATCTCAGGATCTTGTCCTTCTCCGAATCCTTTGGTTCTAACGGGTGGTGGCAGGTGGCTAATGGTGGTAGACGAGGAAACTCGATTGCCACTAGCATTAATCGGGAGATTTCCTTGAGATTTCATCCTCCTCTTTGTAGCAGAAATGGCACCCAGACCTCCAGCCATGTTAACTAAAGAAGAAGAGAAGAAATGAAAGGCTAAAACCTTGAAATCAGTAATAAAAACAAATAACCCTTATAATCAGAGAGGAAGAAACAAGAAAGTTACTGATGGCATTCCGAGCAACGTGCTAATTTATTATGATATCCCTCAAGCTGAGAGGACGTTCATTCCACAACAACAATAGCATATTAATTCTCAAGGGCTCAAAAGCATTTACACCATTAACATGGATTTTGGGTGAAGGGATATTGAAGTTCTAGTAAAGATTGAACCACTTTTGGTCTTCTAAAGTCATGAAGAAAGGTCTTGTGCCTTCAACTCTTTCGACTTTGAAAAATTTTCTTTAAACCCATTATAAGATTCCTCAAAAAGATTGAAGATTCTCCTATTAGAGTTACCTCGGAAAGAGATGAAACCACGACCTTGAGATCTAAAGGAAATGGTCAAGGTGAAAAAAAAAAAAAACTCTGATAGAAGGTTCAATACCTAAAAAAGAGCATAAAAGATCAAAAATATGAATGATGGCCCAACTGTTTAGGTGAAGCTGAAAAGGGGTGCATCCAGTATGATTTAGGATGCTCACTCGGAATTTAGTAAACGTAAGTCGAACTCCAAGTCGAAAAAATAAAGTTTCATACATCCACAACTAGTCCGGAGCACTACCAGCATGTTCATTGATATGACACAAACGATCTACTGGTTTAAGGACTGAAAAGATATATAAATTTCTTATGTCAGAATTAAAGATAATTCTAGCATCTCGTAGATTGTCAAGCTCCTCTTGGGTGATGGTAAAAGGGGTAGTTTTTACAGCTTTGGATACCCAGGAGTAAATATCCACCTCGTGTTCACTATTTATCATAGGAACTGGGGCAGGTTGGGACCTCGGACGATTAGCAACACCGCCTCACTCACGACTCACAACAATCTTCCTTCTTGACATCTCAGGAAAACCTACAGGGCCACCACCACTAAGTTATAAAAAGGATACTTCGAAATCTATCTAGAAAATTCGAAGAAAATCCATTAAATTCTGAGAATCCACAAAATTCTGGGAAATCCAGAAAAGAGTAAAAAATCCAAAGGATGGGGCAAACAAAATCCAAAGTCATCGCTATCAGAATTAGAAAAACTAAAATAGTGGTACCCTACTATGTTAACCTAATCAAAGATTGCGAAAATAAAAAAGTAAACCATAATCATGAAAGAGTCACATGTAACGATGAAGGAAAACCCTCATTTAGCAATAGAAAGTTTCGAGACGAGAAATAAACGCTAGTGAATTTCAGAAGGTTTGGTGTTGAAGAAATAAAGAATCAAGGAAGGAAGGAATGAATGAATTTTACCTGTTCGATGAGCGTTGCTAGACAATTTACTGGATGGAAGACGCAGAAAGCTGAAACTCTCTCTTACAGAACCAAAGCAGGAGGAAGAACTAAGAAGAAAAAGCAAGAAAAATCTAAAAGAAGATTCCCTAGAATGAGAAAATGTCTCGAAAAGAGAAGATTAAAGTGAAGTTGTTTAAATTAAAAAATTAATGAAGCATTAATTGATGGAGAGAGAAGTTGTAATTGCAAACTGACGGTTCGCAAACCAAGAAACTACAACAACTTAGAACAAACTAACGGTTTTCAAATCGAGAAATTACAACGGCTTAAGGGAAACTCAAAAGTTTCTTAAAGATTTTTCTTTCGTGCTTAAAATAGAATACAAAAAGAATCATTTACAATCAAACTCATAAATTTGAGCACTAACAACAAAGCACCAAGTCAAGAAACCTGAGTTGGAATACTATTCTAGACAAGAATAATACCATTGATTATCATTTAATGAGGATTTGACGTTATAAAATAAACGGTTACAACATAATGGTTAAGTAAGTTATTAAGGCAAAAAACTATCAAAATGGAACACTAAAAATATATAATAAAAGCAGTAAATGCCTAAAAAACTGGTTTGCTTGGTTGACGTGTGCCGATAGAGCATGGGCCATTTCAGGGACCGGTAAAGATTTCTTTGAGAGTTGGACTGGGGTATCAGGTGGCAAGTTTGAGTAAAAGAAATGGCTGACAGGATTCTGCGCAGTTGCTTGGAACATTTGGTTGGAACGGAATAGCAGAGTATTTCAGAACGTAGAGACAAGTGTTGAAGGAGTAAAGATTAGGTCCTTCTTGAGCTACAGAGAATAATGTGGAGTTGATCCGTTTGGTTGTTGATGGCAATGCCGGAGATGACAACGGATTAGAACATTTTTTTTTATGGTTATGTCTTGTATTTTGTTGTGCTGTGTTCCTTTTTACTCCACTTTATTGTGTTGAGCTCCCTTTGTTAAAAAAAAAAAACTGTTATCCCAGAGTAAAAAGATAAAAAAAAATTCAACAAGTATAATCATCTCTAATACCTAAAAATACTACTGACTTAAATATAAAAATATTTTATAGATTGTCTGCTGATCTGATTTCATTCATGTCAAAGTTAGAATCTTCGATCTCGCTATCTCGTTTGCTCGTAACCTTTGTAATAGATTCGAACAAACATGTACATAAATTTTTACGGATTTAAATATTAAAAGGTTAAATTGAAACTTCCTTATCGTTACTCTTATATTTACTTTACTCCCTATCAATTTACCATTAGCATTTCAAGGTGCATGTGTACCTCGTGATTATATTTGTAATACAGCTATAATTCGGCACACAGTATCTATGCCGACTGCACTTTCAGCATTACGGAAAATCGGAACGTACTCAAATTACACAGTTTCGATGAATATGATTTCATTATTATTTATTTTAAAAAAATATTATAAACATAAAAAATATGTAATATATATATATATATATATATATATATATATATATATATATATTATTTTACATATTTTATATTTTAGTTTGTATTTCATATAAATAATTAATTAGTAGTTTTTTTATTTTTTATTTTAATAGGAGAAAATTATGATCACAAAGAATACATGAGAAAGTTGCATCGCATTTTGTGGGGTTTGCGAAGAATCCCAAACTTCCAATCGACTACTTGTATCCGCCACGTGTCTTTAATCTTTATAGTATGGAAAAGTATAGGGTACCAAAAATTGTATCTGCCAACTATTACCAACATTAAAACTAATTAAATATAATTTATTATATCAATTAAAAATTTAATAAAAAATCAAATTTTGAATAATTCTATTTAAATTTTACCCTAATTCTGTTTTGCTTCCACCCACCCATTACCCTTTCTGCGCTGTGCCTCCTTCTTCTCCTTTCCTCCTTGGCGCCGGCGTTGCCTCTTTCTCCTTCGCCTCCCCAGTCTCCATTGCACCGAACCCCCGCCCTCGCGTCACTCTCCTCAACCTTGCCTCAGTGGCGCGTCCTCCCTCATGTCATCCTCCACTACGATGTCACGGCATCATCCATCGTTCGCGTTGTTCTGTCGCCGCCTGTCACCGTTAGTTCTCAACCCTAAACCTCCCCCCCTCTCTCTCTCTCTCTCTTGCATAAAAATATGTTTTGGAGTCTCTTTCAATTGTTTCTGTTTTGTCAAGCTTTCTGTATGCATTGCATTAATGTTAAGTGTCATAATAACAACTCAAAGATAAAAAATGTTTCAGTCAGTTTTCCATATAGATCTCAGAAATGTGGCCTTATTTTTTAGTAAGGGATTCCTAGCTTGTTCCATCGTCCATCGTCCATCTATTTTTAAAAGTAGATGTTTCTTTGAATTATAATTGTTTCTTTTATTTTTAATTTAATCCCTTTGGAATGTGATTATTTTATGTACAGGTAGTTTGTTGGAATGGGATTAGCCCCAAGTTGTTGGGTCTTGTGACACAGACGTCTGTATACCATTGGTCAATTGAAGGTGAGACATAATTTTGCTAATTCAAATATGTTTTTCCATCTTATGCATTTTGGTTGAGGTGCTTGTAGCTTGTATGGAAATTGTTAAATGGTTTGTTGATCTATGATATATGTATCATGTAGGAGATTCTGAACCTGTGAAAATGTTTGAAAGAACTAATTTGGCAAACAATCAACACATTATTTATCTATGTGACCCTATAGAAAAATGGTTGTTCTTGGTTGGTATTGCTCCTGGTTCCCCTGAGGCATGTCTTTGCCTTGCATGTGTTATAATAAGTAGGCAACTTAGTTACCAACATTCATTTTCAAGTTTGCTTTAAGATTGCTGCCTCTTTATGCAAGTTAAAATTTTAACACAGTTTGTAAAATTTCTGAATAGCTTCTATACTTCTATTTTAGTAAATCTCCACTAGCAGAGATGATTTTTATAATTTAAGTTGGTCTTAGCTACTATTTAATGTTCTACAGGCTATGAAAAGGAAGATCAACAAATTAAAGAAGCTGAGTTGCTAATAAATCACAACATCTCTATTTATTCTTCATTTTTGCTTTTTGCAGAAGCAATGTACCACGTCATCAGAAGATATGCTCAAGGATTCCGAGCTGCAAGACCACATTGAAAAAGCAGAAAATCTACTTTAAGATGATTGATGAATCTGAACTAATGGAAGAGGAATTTGAAACAGTTGATGAACCGGATGAAGTGGAAAAGACGTGATCCAAGTGTAGCAAATAGAAAGCTATTTTTTGTTTAGCTAGTTGTATGGCATTGATATAATAATTTTAATTACGATATAGCTTTACCCCTCTAACAAAATAGAAAGTTCTTGCAGTATTTTTGGTCATGATGAATTCCTAATTCTACAGTTATGTAAATTGTATGGATAAGTTGAATGAATATTATGATTTCTTTCATTACATCTCAGCATGATAACAAGTTATAGGATCACTATAACCAAATAGATGTAACAAACAACTGAACTTACATTGATGTAAATATGTCTAAAGGAAAATTGAGAAATTTGAGAAAATCATATACACATACATTCATATAAACTTTTGAGAATATGTCAACATTGATGAATAAACTATTTTTCTTGACGTTCAAACTAAGAATCTAACAAATCCTTAAGAGTATAAATCACTTAATCTTAAAAAACTTGAGAATCCAACAAGAAACTATTCGATCAGAGCACTCTTCATGTTAGCAACCTCTTGATTACACTCCCTTGGATGAAACTTCAATTCCTCTATCTGACTTGATTGAGAGACCAAGTTAGTTGTAGCTTCCTCCATCTACTCTTCCAACTTCTCATATTTAGTGCGAGCAGCCATCCTTCTCTTATAACAAAAGAGACATCTATTAAAGATACATTCAAAAAAGTTTTTAACAGAAGGCATATCCAATAAACACACATTCAACAGGAGACACATCTATCAAAGACACATCCATGTAAATTTTAAATATAAGATATATCCATAAAAGACATATCCATTAAGGAAATGGAAGACATGTCCATTGGAACACAGCTCCATTAGTAGACACATCCAATACAAAAGGCACATGCAGAGAAGACACGACCAAAAAAGACACCTCTATTAGAAAACACATCCATAGTTAAACACATTCTGATCCATTTTTCTTATCATTCTATTTCTTTTTCTTGGTCCAAAACTTGATTTAAAAAGAGCTATTGATATATATACATAGATATATAAGCATTAAAGACAACGCAAATGAGAATGTGACCAATATATTCTTCTCCCTGTGGCTATCTTCTATGTAGAAACATAAATAGAAACAGGCAATTGCTATCACAATAGGAAAATGACTTGATGTTCCACTAGATTGTAGCAATTTGTTTATAACCTCTGGAAAGAGTAGAAGATTGAAGATTCTTCCCTTTGAGCAAAAGAATAATTATAGCTCCAAGAAGACAACATGGTTACCAATGATTCATAAATCCAAACGAACAGGGATATTTAACGGGCTTAATTAAATGTGCTATGAAGGTACTTGAGCTGGCAAAAATAGAAATTCTTGTGTGCATTGGCCACAATCAAACTAATCTGAATTGTTACAAATTTTCAATAGTTATATATTATTCTTCAATCTATCATTATATTTACAAAATTAGCATCTTCCACACAAAAGCATTAGAGATATATAATTGTAACATTTATAATTTATCAAGGTTATTTAGGAGAAATTAAATCATCATAAACTAGAGGAGTAAGCAGCTAGCTTTCAGCTTGAAATGGCTAGTCAGAACCAAAACAAATCACTTACTGTGATGTCATTCTTTGTATGGTTATACCAGGGCTTTTGTGAAATACATGGTTATATGTCTTTTATTCTTCCATGCTTGAATTTCTAGAGCTAAAAAAAATTGAAAATTAAATCACTATATTTCTGTCATCTGATCTGTGAGTTTTATTCAGTTGAACAAAAGAAAAAAAGAAGACTGAAATTAAATAATAATTCTGATTTTTTTTCATGATTCTTGTTTTTCCTCTTGCTCCAAAATTAAGGGCATAGCTTGTTTCAGCATTGAAAGGGTCACCACCTATTAAAAAAGAAAAGCAAAAAAACTAAAAGCTGGTAGGAAGTGGCTGCTGCAAGCAGTTCAATCAAACTTTAATGTTTGGTTTTCATAGAAAATAATAGTCAGCGGAGTAGGAAAGCTTTATGAGAAGATTGATATGCCATTGGCTCATTATCAGCAAGAATCAGTACAAACATTCTAAAATGGGAATATAGGGCAGAATAAAAAAATAGTTATTGATGGATCAAAAGAATGGGATGATTAGAAGACTCATCAATTAAAGGCACATCAAAACAAGTTTTAAACAAAAGACGCATCCAAAAGAAGACACATCAACGTCCATGTGATGAGATGAGTAACACATAGAGGTTCTTGAAAACGAAGTAACTCAACATAACTAGCATGATCAAAGAATGCAAGTAAATTACTAAAGGAAAGTTAACCTTTAAGAAATCCAGCAATGCAGACAGAAACAGAAATAGCAAAGTGAAAGACATATCCATTACACAGCTCCATTAGTAGACACATCCGAGAGAAAAAAGACACATACATATAAGACACTACCAGAAAAGACACCTCAATTAGAAAACACATTCATAGTTAGACACATCCTGGAAAGACACCTCCAAAAAGACACATCCAAAATGGCACAACATTTACTCCGTAGACTATCTTAACCCCATTTTTATCCCACATTTGCGGATTCTCTATACAAAAACAATTAATAATACATACAAAAGCTCTGCAGCAAAGCACAATGAACTGAGATCAGTTCATATAATTTAACTTCTAACATTACAAAAAATAACATCCACAAATTCAAAATGCATCTTATATGAATACCTAATCCAAGTATATGAACCCTCAATAGATCGGCCACATCTAGGTACATAAACCATGAAATAATACTACTAACCTGTTAGATCAGTGGCGCCAATGAAGGAGGAAGTGTCTGAGCGACGCGTCTTGGAGCCGGTGCTAGTTGCGGCGTTGACTGGGGCTGGTCAGATACAAGAGATAAAGTGGGATGGTGGTGCTTCAGCAGGACAGGGAGATTTTCAACGAGGCGTGCGTGGAGGCAGAGCAAGCGGACGCACTGTCGGCTGGTCCAGCGGAGAAGAGACGCATCTGTCGGCTGGGTGTCACTTTTGCGGATGAGAGACCGTGCTTGTTAGTGGCGGCAACTGGTTTCCCGGCGGCGTTGATTGGGTTGAGGAATGCGACCGGCGAAGACAACAATCCGGCGTGCTATGCGGCGCTGCAAGTGGAGATGGGGAGTGGAGGTGTGTCTCCACTATAAGAAGAAGTGAAAAAGGGGTTACAGTAGGATTAACTAGGTTAATTTAGGATGTGTTTTTTTAAACAAGTGGGCTTTGTCTAGCAGCCCAATAAGCTTTTGGCAGATATTGCAGATTACTTCTTGGTAACGTAGCACGGTTGTTATAGTATTGGCCTAGGAATGTGACGTTGTTTCTTTCTCTTCTCTTCTCTTCAACCGTTCAACCTTTTGTAATTTTTGGAAATGACTCTTTTTAAATTTTTTTAACAATTAAAAGAATAAAGTGTAATTTTTAATTTTTTTATATTTTTTTTCAAATTCACTTATAAAAATTAATAATAAAAAATTATACTTTATTTTCTTAATTATTAAAAAATCCATTCTTATAATTTCCACCTTAACCTGACGCTGTTACACACACGAATATAGAGATCACCTTGGAGATGGTTTTAACTCTTTAAGGACGATACTAAAAGTAACAGTAATAAAAAGTTTAGAAGTTAACATTAGTTAGGGTGTGTGTCGTTTATCTATTTTCTATTTTTATTATTACAAAAAAATACAATATAAAATTCATCTTTTAGAAAAACAATTTTAGAAAATAATTTTTGAAAAGGTTGAAAACTTTAAAAATGTCAAATTCATTTTTTAGTTTTTTTATTGTTTTCTATAAAAATTGAAAATAATGAAAATACGGAAGCAGGTTAATAATATTATAAAAGGATGGGTAAGGCAATTGTTCACTTCTTTTAAATCTATCTTCAAGGCAATTATTCCAAAAAGTCAATTCGTTTTCCAATTTTAATCCCTATTCCATATAATCAATATAACTATCCATCCTATATTTTGAAATTTTATTAAAATAATCGAGAAAAATAAAGCTTATATTTTGGAGTCTATTTAAATCCTTTACCTATTATTCAATTGTAATTTGTTATACCTCAATTCAAATCTGGTAGAAGAAATAAATCGATTCATTATGTAAAAGTGCCAAATCAATAAAGGAGGTTAATTAATTACCACATCATATGCAGACACGTGGCTAAGTGCAGTTAATATTATAAAATTAAACTTAGGAACCATAAAATGTTTATGTGCATATTTTTTTCTGTAAACTTAATGTGGACATCTATGAAAGTTGAATAGACAAATTTAATATGTCGTTGATTTGGGGTGATTTCTTAAGTAGGGGAAGCATTGTCAAATTTGTGTTTGTTTGGATTCGTATTCTTTTAATGATGTATTATGAAGTTTCCGAACAATTCCAACCTTTGTCCAACATTTTAACAATAGAAGAAAGAAGCACGTATTGAAAACAGATGCCTAACTACTCATAGTCACATGATGAAAGACAAAAATAGATTCAAATAGTAAAATATGTTCAATTTGCATAAGTGGACCAAACTTAATTACGTATCAAAGTGCTGAAGAATAGTCAATTGCGCGTGACAACATAATGCTATTATATACTGAATTGCCTTGAAACCAATTTTAAGGTTGGACCAAGATGAACATCACTCTATAAACTTCATATCTACTATTTGTATAATGTGTGTGACTCTTTTGGCCACGTGTCACTCTCACATTAATTTACAATAAAAAATAAAAAAATAGAAGTAATCTATATGCATCTCTATTTCGCTCTCATTTTTTCTTTTTGTTCTCTCTTCTTCATTTAACTTCCTCTTTTTCTCTCTTTCAATCTCGAAAATCCTAACTCTCTTATTCCCTTTATTCTCTTTTCGATAGGCTACTTTCTCCCTCTAGCCTAGATAATCTTTCTCTTGCTATTGTGCACTCTTGCTCTCTGGATTACATCGTCTTTATAGATCGTCTATGTTTTGTCTGTCTCTGGTTATCTCGATAGGGCTGTCGTGCTGTCAAGTTAGGATTTTCAGAGACGAGCTCCGATTTCTAGGAGTGGATTACGAGAAAAGAGAATAGATGTCTGGTTCTCTGAGTGTGATGGTCTCTTTGGTGTCTATCCGAAACCCTAGGTTTTCAATTCCACTTTCCACATTCTGGTTCGTATTTGTTTTCAGTCGTCGCTACTTCTTCTTGATTTTCATTGTTTCATTCGATTTGGCGCGAAGAAAACTAACCTAATTTCATTGGTTGCAACTCCTGTCGTAAAAGTCGCAAATTGGAAAGGCGATTTCAACAGAACCGATCCGGATAAGTAGCTTTGATTGTTGTTCTGCTGTAGGTTACTCGTGCTTATTTTTTTACCTAACTCGTGTCTTAGGGTAAAGTAGAAGAAATAATCAGGGATTCAAGATTTCCTGTTCTAATTTGTAAAAACTGTGAAGATAACAAGTTGATCTAAAATTTAAGGCGTTAGATATTTGGATTTAGGTGTAGTTATTTCTTAAGTTATTTTCTACTGCTATATATTTGGTGTTAAATTTGTTGTTAGAACTCAAATTTGGTGCTAATTTTTTGTTGGAACTCAAATTTGTACTTTAATTCATTGTTTCTTCAATTGTTGGCGCTCTTTTCAGACCTCGGTAGCTGCTCTCTAGGTGCTGGGCGCACGTGTGATTAGAGGCAGCATTGCCCCAGTTTTAGAATGGATCATTTGCATTTATTCTTTAAGGTATGGATAATTTTAGCTACTCCTTCTAATTATAAAGTTTGATTATTATTTTTTTATTTTTCTTAATGTATTTTTGCTTTCCTGTGATTATGGTTAATGAGAGGAAAAAAAATATATTTTTAAGATATTGTTCACTGATTGTGTATTTTGGTTCCTAATTGTTTCATTTCAAGCAATCAAAGATTACTGCATAAATTTTGTAAGTATCACCTGATAATTTTCTTTGATATCTTCAATCACATTAGAGAACTTTAAAGCTAAACTATATACAAAATCTTCTATGGTAATTGATAATCAATATGCACACAAAAATTTTTGCTATGATTAGTAGATTTTGGTATCTGAGGTTTTCTTGCCATGATTGCCATTATTTTAAGCATATGTTCTCTCATTTAGCTGATTCTTCTCTCTCTAATTTACAAATATTTTGTTTCTTCTTGTCACTTTTCGTATTGCACGTGCTTGAGTTTCTTGTATAAAATATATCCCTTTTTTTTTTCTGTGCCTTAGACTTTGGATTACAAATGTTAGAAAATATTAGGATATTTGAATATTAATTATATTTATTTGAATATTAGTCCTTCATTATTTGATTATTTTCTGATTTGTTCATTACCTATAAATAGGTGGTAAAAGCATGTGATTATCAAGTTTATTATTCTTGAGTTATTCACATGAATTCCAAAAACAAACATGGTAGCTTGAAAGATATTGTTTTAAACATTGGCTTTAAAATTCAAATAACTTCAAAGTTCTAACACTTTCTTTTGCTCTGCTAGTAGTTTTGTGTACAGTAATGCTATTCATTGTGTATAGAACTACAAAATATCAGTATCACCAAGAAGAGGTACAAGATTGAAACCATTCTTTTTAGATGTGTTGTTACTAAGATTTAGAATATTGATTTAATATTTGGCTGATAGATATTTAGCATTGCATAAGGGATCAAGTCATGTTAGTACTTTGTATTTTTATCATGTCAGTGTACTCATTTGATGAGAAAATCTCCATTGATTTGGGAAAAAAGAGATTTTTAGAAATTTTTTCCATCTCATTAGACACCATAAAATGGTATATAGTATTTTTACTGAGTGTGCTAACATAAGTTCTGTTCTGTGTTTATCACATGCCATTACCAGCTAGGCAAGAAATGGAATTTACGGGGAGAATGAAAGGTACATTATTTAATTGTTTGAATAAATAAATTATGTTCTATGTTTATCACATAACATTTAGTTGTTTGAATTGGATAGTACTTATTTAGTCACATGACATGTTTTAAAATTAAAGGCAATTCCTAGTCAAGTACATACCATAAAGTGAATGCCTTTAAGATAGGGATGTTATTGCAATTAAGTTAAAGAACTGAAATTTTGTTTTGTTCTTTGTTTTGATTTTTCATGTGTTATTTGGAGGTTTTATGTGGAACTGAAAATACTAAAATATCTTCAATTACATGATGAGCTTTCAAATTTTTTTACTACAAGAAAACAGCTCTATTGCCACGCTTTTAAAGCGTCGTTAAAAGCTAAAAAGTGTGGCAACGCTTTTGAAAGGGTCACATCTGCAAGGTTGCCGGTTGCTTTATCGCCACGCTTTTGGTGACCTATCACCACGTTTTATTTTTTGCCACGCTTTTACAGATTGCACGCTTAAAAGTGTGGCCATATGTATACTCTATAGCCACACTTTTAAAGTGTGACGAAAAATGGACATAGAGCCACGCTTTTAAAGCGTGGCAAAAATAGACATATAGCCACGCTTTGAAAGCATGGCCTAATCCTTTTCAAATAAAAAAAAGAAAAAAAATAAAAATATTGATAAATTAATCTTTAAAATAAAATACTAAAACATTAAGTTAATTATTTGTATTTATTTTCTACTTTTACGGTATCCGTATTCCCTACTGAGAACATGTGATTTGTTTTCGCCCCAATTTATCCAACCCTTTCAATGACAGGATAGGAAGACTTGTGGTAAAGCTGCGAACGAGAAGTGAGTTTATTATTTATAGATTGTATTTGTAGTTTCTCCCTCACCATTTGTTATCTTCGATTTTGATTTTCTTTTTAGAAGGGCAGGTGTTGTAGTTTTCTTTTGTTTAATGAACTATAATGTATTACTAGTTATGTGAATATGTTATTGATATATGTTTTGTATATTAAATAAATAAAGAAAAATGTCTTTTCTTATAACTGACAATCGTTTAATATCATAAAGGCTCAATACTAAATAAGTCATATTAATAAAGTTGAAGTTTAAAGAAAAATAGGTTAGTAATACCTTAATGTTAGAAGTTAGGTCGTTATAGTTGAAATCTTTGAGGACCTAATTATCACTTTACTCGTTTTAAAATTTCTTAGAGACTAATATGTTCTTGTAGAAAAACTATGGGGACTTGTGTTTTTTTAACTCTGAATGAGGACTTGTTTGCTCATTATTGATTCAATTCTTAATTTTACATGTTGCAATAGGAGTAGCAAACGAGTCTGCTCGTCTTGCGCAACCAAAAGCCCACTAGCCCCGCCCCCCGTGCCGCTTATTCTAACAATCTTGAAATAGCTCCCTACAAATTAGGCATGTCTGTCTTTTTTGGCGAGTTAAGCAGGTAAGCTCGACAGATTGTAGCCTATTTGCCACCACTAGTTATTTTTTATGGTGTTTTTTAACCTCAAGGCCTATAAAGGTTAGAGGTTCGCTTGGTGAGTTTTTGTATAACTTACAACTTTAGGCTCACTTCTTTTGTGTTAATGTTACTAACATCATGAAGACAGTGTATGAGAATAGAAAACTCTTTCCTCAAAGGATGGTGACACAACTTCATAGTAGGTCTTGTCCTTGGACCTATGGAACAAAGGATGACTCTCTTGAAGTTGAGTTAAGGATTGTGCATCCTACTAATGACCTAGCTCTAAAACTTGGGGATCCACCCAGTCTAACCCGGCAGGGAACTCGGTTGGAAGTTTAAAAACCCCTATCTTTGCCATTATTTTTGAAAACCTATGAAAAAGAAAGAATAAACTAACGACACAATAATCTATGATTTAACGCGAGTTCAATATGACTAACTGAGAAACTATCCATGAACACAAATTGCTTCGTCAATGGTGGAACGGTTTTTGGAAGGGGCACTGATAACCCCCAATTTTGTGGTTTATCTTGTGCTTAATTTAGGAGATTTTATTAATTTTTCTCACATTTATTCAATGAAATAGCATGGTTTTGTAATTCTCCCTAAATTTGTGCTTAAGAGTGAAAACATGCTTTTTAGGCCTTAAATTTGCCAATTTTAATTCACTTTAATTCCATTCGATGCCTTAATATGTTTGTTGAGTGATTTCAGATTCATAAGGCAAGTATTGGATGGAATAAGTGAAGAGAAAAGCATGCAAAGTGGAGAATTCATGAAGAAATGAGCATTTGGAGAATTAAGGGCCACGCGCACGCGTCATCCACGCATACGCGTGATAAGGACATTAGCAAAGCCACGCGCACACGTCACCCACGCGTATGCGTGAAGAGGAAATTTTGGCCAGCGACGCGCACGCGTGACGCTGATCACGTGACCTCATTAAAGTGAATTCGCTGGGGGCGATTTCTGAGCTTCCCAGGACCAAATCCAACTCGTTTCTGAAGCTATTTCATGCAGAATTGAAGATTGGACAAGGGGGGAGCAATTAGTTTAGGTTAGGATAATGCTTTAGTAGTTTCTAGAGAGAGAAGCTCCCTCTTCTCTCTAGAATTAGGTTAGGATTAGGTTAATTTCTCTTAGATCTAGGTTTTAATTCTTGTTTTCCTTTAGTTTTTCTTGTAATTTCTTGTTTCTACATCTTTATTCTCTTAGTTCTTCTTATTAATTTCCCTTTTATGTCATTTTTGTATTGATAAACTCTTGTTAATTTTCCTTTCTTTTAATGCAATTTGATGTTTGATATTCTTTTATTGTTGATTTGAGTTGCTATTGTTACTTTCTTGAAATTGGTAGTTGTAGAATTTATCTTTCCTTGAAATTTATTATGCTTTCCTTTTATGCCTTCCAAGTGTTTGACGAAATGCTTGGTTGGATGTTAGAGTAGCTTTTTGAGCATTCTTGGCTTGGAAAGAGAAATTAGGTAATCTTGAGTCATTAATACCCAATTTAGATTGGTGATCTAGATTTGTTAGTTAATATTGTTTCTATTGACTCTAATCTCTTGCTAATTCAATTAGTAAGTTGATTAGGACTTTTGGATTGAGATTAACTAGTCTTATTTGACTTTCTCCCTATGTTGAAGATAACATTGTACCTTCTTCCGATGTTGGAGATGACAAAATAGGATAAGTTCTTCTTAATCATTGTATGATAATTAATGACTAGGATAGAAAGCCTATGTTCTCAATCCTTGCCATGGTTGTCTCTCTTTATTATTTGCTTTCTTTAATTGTTTGCTTTACTTTTCTTGCCATTTATTTCTTGCACTTTTACCAACCCAACCCCTTGGATACTGTTCATACCCTAGGTCGAGCTGTCCGACCCGGGATGTTTAGCGACAAGGGCCAAATTACCAGGAAAGCCCAATAAAGGGCCCAAATAGAGGAACACGACCCAAATCCAACGGCATCCCAGGCCTCTAGAGATAAGGGCGGTTTCCTTGAAGATAAGATGACCTCACTCAAAGATAAGATAAGATAACTAACTTATCTTATCTAAAGAAGGTCACTCCACACCTCTATAAATACACTGGAGCACCCAAGTATAACTCATACTCCGATTCTACTAAAAACCTGCTTAATACACTTGCTAACTTAAGCATCGGAGTCCCTTGCAGGTACCCCCCACCCTCCAGTGACAAAGGATCAGTTGCATCACTAGTCCAACAAGTCAAACACAACCGCTCCGGCCGTCATTCACCAGCCGGATACGTCAGCTCCGACCAGTACAGAAGATCTCGTCCGAGATCGACCTA